>NW_010367018.1:282022-353677 GCF_000414095.1 Morus notabilis
GGAAGAGAGAGAAAAACAGAGAAAAAGTAAAAAACAAAAAAAGGCTGTGAAACGCCAACGAAATGTTTTGCGAATTCCTACTCAAGCGTAAGACTTTTCGTTGGTTCCCTCGTTAGAAATGGATCCACACTTAGTAGGTACAGATTTAACAAAGAATGGAAGTAAGACAATATAAGTAAACGAAGAGTTTGAATAGTAAAACGTGAGATGGGCTACAGTAAACAAAGTGTGCTTTCTAATATAGTTATAGATAGATTATTATTATAGATCTACCAATTTCTCTCCTTTTTTTTTGCTCCCTCACACTCACTTGTTTTCATACTTTTCAGCCTCATCTTCTACCACTTCCTACTCTTTTTCTCTCTCTTTTCTTTTGTCATGACCAAGATATTTGTCGAAAAAATTATTGTATAAGATGAAATTTTTTAAAGTTTTCTGTATTATAAATATGAATACTTTTATAATAAGTATTTGTTGATATCACTATTGAATAGTAAAGTATAAGCTAAAAGTCAATTTTTTTTAATTATGATACAGTTACCGAATTTCATACTGTAATCAAGAAAGATGCACGGAACGTTATGTTATTCTAACGAGAGGACAAACACTTGAATATTAAGTTTAAAAAATAAAAAGAATTGAAAAATATCAATTCAAGACTTTTAGAAACAATTAGAACGAAAAACGGAAGAAAAAATGGGTTCGAAAGGCCGAATTGAGAAAATTAGAATTTTCGACCGATTAGGGTTGACCGAGTCAAAATTTATTGACCAAGAGTGGACTAATCGGTCACTCTTAAAAAGTTAGTCAAGGTTAAGTAAAGTTGACCAAATTGACCAACTGTTAGAAAAAAAACGGGTAAAATACGCATCAGATAGGAATTACACTGGACCAAAATAAGATAATTATTAACATTGAATGGTTGAGATTAAAGTGATTAAATAATGGAAGGCTAAGATTAGGACACATGCAAAGTGAGAGTGATGGCCGGCCAAGTATTAGAGAGAAAGCAAAGTGATATTTTTTTATTTTTTATTTTTGTTGCAAAAAAGACCCTAAAAAGTGTCAAAATTGCACCTAGGTTCCTCCTCTCTTTTTGTGAACGGTTTTTTATAAGGAAAAAATACAAGAAAAATGTCCATTTTCATGCAAGAAAACGGAGAACACTCAGCCAAAGAAAGAGAGAAAAAGAAAATTTTTTAAAGTGAGAAAAACGAGTTCAAATTGAAATCGGTAGAAAATTACCGTTGATTAGCGTCACCGGAACTTGTTCTTCATTCTTCTATGGTAAAATTTCAATTTTTCTTCTCGTTTTTCACCATAGCTGCACGTCCATGAATAGTAGAAACCATGGAAAATTTTTACTAAGAAGGATGATTTGCTTATGGTTATGAATGGTACTGAAAAACCTAATGTTTAAAGGTTAAATTTTCAGTTATTAGATTATGTTTTTAGCATTTTTATTTAGGGAGACATCTTGTGAGAATAGTGAAGAAGCCCTAGAGATTATGATGTTTACGATGATAAAAAGGAAAGAGAATGATTGTGATGTAGTTTAAAGGTTGAAACAACGGATAAAACGAGCTATGGTTAGCTCAGGAAACACGAAAATTAGGTGAAATTCTGTCAAAATTTAGTTTGAGAATTAAACCAAATCCGGTTGTAATGAAGAATAGGAGGAATGAGATGTGTAAAATAAGTTGATTAGGTGATCGAAGATGTGTGGGAACCTAAAATGATGAAACTTCTTAATTTCATACCAAAATTGAAAATTAGGATAATGACCCAAAACTTGTACCCGAATTTGCTTAAGCGAGAGGACCAAGATAGAAGCTTAATTTCAAAAAGTGACCAAAAAATAAATGAACTTCCATACAAACACGATTAAGCATAGAAAAATAAAGATCAATCCCATGTGAGAACACTTTCAAGAATGCATAAGAAAATTAAGACTACATCATCCCTTTTCCTCGGCTCATCATGATAAACATAAGGAAAGGAATTGAGGAAAACAAAAAGAAAAAGAAAGAATAAGTAGTTAGTTTAAAACAAATGGACAGAAAAACTTCGATGGAGCTTTATTCTAGGCTACAGTTGTCTTTCGAATTGAAATAAAAGGGAACAAAAACCAAACAAACAAACAAAAAGAACATAGAGATATTATCTCATACACAGAATGAAAATCTCCTCGCCCAAGTTTATCTTTGATGGCAAAATGTTTTGTAGTAGCTAATCCAAATCTAAAATGTTGAAGCTATGATAAGCAAGAAGAAACCAAAAATGCGAATTAGTCAAAGAAATAATACTCAAAATCAGAAAAATCTAATGAGAGAAGTAGTTCCTTTTTCCTTTCGCACTTCCTTTTTTAATTAGTTTCACAGCCAATACCTCCATCAAACCAAAATTTCTCTAACCAAAGCAAGGAAACAGAGGCATCCTAAATAAGCAAGGAAACAGAGGCATCCTAATAAACAGAGAACCTCCATTTTAATTATAGTCATCAGTCTTCTCCAGGAAAGAAAAAGGGGGAAAAAAAAAAGAAAATAAAGGAAAAAGAACATTAAGATTACCTTACAGAACCAAATCTTTCTTGCCCAAGTTTAATTGCAGTGACAAAACGTTATGCAGTAGTTAACATGTCAACCAAATTGGTAAAGTTGAAGCTAAGCTGGTGCGTGCTTTTTTTTTTTTTGTGGATTTGGCGCTTGCTTTTGCTCTCTTGCCAGTTTACGCATAATTCTCTCTCTGTATTAGTCATCTAAAATCAAAGATTCAACATCTAATTCTAAGTAAACCTATACACATAAGACTCTCCTTGCAGGCCAATTTTTGACAACAAATTAAACCAAATTCAATTAAACCAGATTAAAGCAGGAAACAACCAGCAAGATGACCTCAAAAGAAGAAAACTTGATTCATGGGGGAAACCCAAGAACAACAACGACAACGACGACTATATTAGTTGCATACTTAAACATGGAACAGAACAAGTAAAATACAAAACCACCTGCAACTGCAAAATGTCCTCCAAAGAACAAAATTACTTGATTATAGGCGCAAATCCAACGATGACAACAAATCTATAAGTTGTATGCATGAACAATTATTAGAGAATGCCACCCACAATTAATGATCGATCTATCACATGCCCCTCAATGTATGAGTCACCAAGTTATATCAATTAATTTATTATTGAATGAAAGATATAGTTAACTACAAATAGACATAGTGATTGTATCTTCACTTTTTGATGATTGATAATTTTACAGAGAGCTAAAGTAACGTCAAATAATAATGCTAGTATAGCTCTCTATTTCTCTCTTCTTTTCTATTTCTCACTCCAGCAATAGAAACATATTACGACATTTCTATCAAAGAGCACAGCATGTACGATATGGCGAAACATCAATTAAATGTTAGAAGCAATAATTGGATTGAGCAATCAAATAAGAATATAGGAATATATATATATATATATATATATTAAACAAAACTAAAAATACAATAAGAGCATTCAAATAAGAAGATATATTAAATAAAATTAAATCCACAATAAGCAGACATCCATGTGTAAGAACAAAATGTCCCCTGCAGATGATACCAACGCCAATCAGTAGATAACTCAAGAAGTTCCATACGATAGAACTACAAATGACTTAAGGAAACATGGAAATGGGAGGAAAAAGGAAACAGAGAGAGCGATAAGCAAGAAAGGAGGATATTGGAGAAGAAATAAAAAAAAATGAAGAAATGAAGAAAGCAAGAATGAGGATGACTCTTTGGTCGAGAAGGCAAGAAGAGGCTTTTCATTTTTTCAACCAAAATAAAGAAAACCCCAAATTAGAAAAGAAATCATAAGATAAGGAGAGAAGAAAGAGAAAAGTCATACAACTTTCAACAAAACGGAACTGTTGAAACCTGCCATACAATTTTCAACAAAAGGTGCTCCCACAAACTGGATAATATCAAGCTGCAATAGAAAGTTGAACAAACCCAATCATCTAATGAATACTTTTCATCTAAGAATCCGATGAAACTCACATCATCATGAAGACCTTACTTGTGTTGCTTCTGTGTCTATAATTGAATCGAATGTGAAAGGAAATTTTCTAAACTATCATTTCTTCTTCATCCTTGTCTTTGCGCGGTGGCCTCATTCACACTACTACCTAGAAACCCATAATAGGATTAGGAATTTTAGTAATAATGAAGATTCTGACACTGAACATGCAAGGAAAAGAAAAGACACAAATGTGAAACATCAATCAGTTTAGAATTTGGGGAACAAAATTTAGAAGCTGACCATATTGCTATTTGCTGGAAAATATGATAACTTTCCTTAATAAAAATCATTTTCCTTAGCAACACAAAATTCATCACATTTTTCTTTGTAGAACCTAAATATCCATTTTGGATTCTAAAGATTTTTAGAAGAAAGAAATGTCAAATGGGATAATTGCATCAATGACATACAATTAGAAACCTTAAAGAATTAAATTATACAAACAATTCGAATAAACAGAAAAAAAAAATCTAATAAACAAATCAAATCAAATCTTTAAAAGGCTAAGAAACTTGTAAATGAAACTACTAATAAACAAACTAAGATAATCTAAAGCCAACTGCCTAGCAACTCAAAAATCACCTACTCTATCATAGATTATCTGTTGTCAAGTAATGGTCATTTTTTCATGAAAATATAGATTAACCAAGATGTATATTCTTATAAACATCTAGTCATAATTAATGTATTTGAAAAAGTCATGGAATTCCATCACAAAAAGATTATCAAATACCCCAATATCACAAATGAAGAATGTGACATGCATTTTCATTTAGTCAACTCCCATAAGTAGTTGTACAAGTGACTCGTAGATTTTGAAGGCAAAAATACCAAGAGCCAGCCGTGATAACCTCAGAATTTCACATAATTATTACACAAAAAAACAAAAAGTTACTTACTTCGAAAGTTAGAATTTGTCACATGCATATAAAATAAAAGCAGGGTTTTGTAAGAGTAAAGAGATGAAAAGAAACCTTTTCCAAGAAAAGTGAACAAATGAAAGGATTATCATAAGCTTCTGGCTAAGAAGATGAATCCTTCATACGAACTTTCAAAGGAACAACCTTTATCAAAAACTCACAATTGTCTATTAAAAAAACACAAAACAAAACAAAAACAAAAAAAACGAAACAAAAAACAGCACCAGCAACAACAATAACAACGACAAACCATACAATTTATCCAAACCTGCATCAAAGGCAACAACGCGTACCAGTACGTTGTTCTTCTTACCATCTTTAACTCTTCCCTCCCTTCCTCCCTCCCCCCTCTTTCTCTTTTCTATTTTTTTATTTGTCTTTTACGTATCTCTCTGTCTCTCTTTTTATCCCCTTTCATTCTTACCATTTTTTATTTTTTTCCTTTTCTTTTTTTCCCCGTCTTTTCCTTTACTTTTTTCTCTTTCTTTTTATTTTTCTTTTTGTTATCTCTATTTTTCTTGTTGCTCTTCACTATTTTCTTTTCTTAGGATACACAATTGGTTCAAACTCATATAAGATTCAATAAGGAATAAGAGCAAACCTTGTTTAGGTGACTTTTTCCACTACCAACAGTCATCATAAATTTTATCTCATTACCACCAACTACAGAACATGCATTTGTCACAACATAAAGGAAGCTTATCAAAATCTGTGACAAAGAAGAGAAGCAAAATTTGAATGTGAGAGACAGAGAGACTACATCCAAAAAGTTTAATTTGATAGCTAAAAGAAATTAATAACACTTAAAGCCTACAGTTGATATACATACAGTAGTAGAGGAATACTACAAGTCTACAATCACATAGTTTGGTTTTCACCAAATCCGTCAAGTGTACCTTGTACAATGCTGGACGGGCAGCTTCTCCCTCTGTCTCTGCCTTCCTTTTAACATTTGCTGCAATCAGATTTTCTATTAAGATTCAAACCTTCTTGTTGTTACATTTCACGTTCCACTTTTTGGATCCATTTCTCAACCTGTCCTAAACCATATACCCCATTCTTTATTCTATTTTTCAGTAACTATTGTGCAAAAGAATAAAGATAGACATATTCATCTGAGTTTAGCAACCCCCTTTTCAATAGCCCTTTTTATTCCACTGTCTACCGGTCAATATCGAATGTGCCACAAAAGCCAAATGATTATTTCCCTTTCACTATATCTTTTCCTCTTTTGCAGCCTTTTTTCGTTTCTAACTTTTTGTCCTTTTTGTTTCTTTTGTTTTTTCTTTTATCTTTGCTTTCGTTGTGGCTTCAAGAATTGGGAAATTTTCTACAATAGAAGAAGAAAATGTAAGTGTTAAACTTCCAGTTTCAAGTAGAGAAAAAAAAAAAAAAAAAAACAAACAATGCATACCAGTGCATTGAGAGAAAAAAAAAAGGGAGGAGAACAAAGGAAATAAATACAAGGTGAGAATGCACATCGACACATTGGAGCACATAAACTTCATCTCATTATCGCCAATAGCAGGGAAAGCATTTCTCATAGCATAAGGAAACTTGGTAAAATCTGTGAGCAAGAAAGAGAGGACACATAAACCAAGCTATTAATAGAACATAAATAAGGAAATGTGCTCAATAAAAAAATTTGTTCTCAATTAGGATGAAACTCAGATGCAACTGAGATAAGGAAAAAAAAAATTCTCAATAAAAAAGAAAAATCATTTATCGTTGTAAAATTTTGCTCATATGTTAAGCTGAAATATAGCTAGCCCTATAAGATGTCCTTAATGTAACGGAAGAAACTTAGATGTAACTGATTGAATGCATGATTCATTTTAGCACGTGAATGCTAAAATGAACAGTAGTGAGAATTTCCTTCATGATCGAACAAGTGTGAAGTAAGCTTATATGCTTAAGAAATATGGAGTCGAAGAGAAATGTTATGATGATAAAATTTGTTACACAAAGCTACAAACAAGTGACGTAGAGCATAAAACATATAAAGAATAACTGTACCACCCTCAAGAGGATCGTTTCTTCACCTCTTTATACAAATTTGAAAAATTCTCATTTTTGACCTTCCATAATGCTCGAATCTGCTCTAGTAATATTTTTGCACGATATGACCAATAGGAATTGAAATAGGAGAAAAAATAGAGAATTAATGCTCCACCCTCATTTTGCCTGCCTCCACTATCGATAGGAGATTATGATTTCCTTAAATTTGAAACCAAAAGAGAAATCAAATAGAGAATTAATACAAGAATATTAAATTTTATAATATGCAACACATCGTTACCCACAAATAATACTCATACTACTCTTGTCATTGATTGTTATCATTATTTGTTTTTTTTTTAAATAAAGCATGCATTCTCCCATAAAAATTTAAAAAGTAATTGCAGAGCATTGTTGTGACAGCAATAATAGTTCATACCTCTTTCTCTTTCTAAATGCCCATGCACCTCTGAGGGCCTGTACAAAAGACGACTATTTATTTGGTAAACAGAACACACAAAAATAAAAGAAATAAAAAAACACAAAGCAACACTTAAGAGCTAATTCAATAAAAAAAATAAAAAAAAAGAACCTTAAATATTAGTGTAATATAAAACACTTAAAAATACCAACAAAGCAATAGTCAAGAATCAATTTGATAAAAGAGAAATGACATCAAGGCAAGGCATAATACATCAAACTTTGCAGCACACACTTTTTGACTGAAATAACATACCAATACTGCCCTCATTAATTTTCAAGGCACCAAATTTTTTGTTCACATTACCAAGTACTTGTTTCTTTTTTTTTTTTTTTTTGATAAAACTCTCTTCTATGTTTCTTCCGTAAATCTTCCAGTAGTATTTCACGATTATGAATTCCATAAGTAAAATCAATGCAAAATTCAAGCTAAAATCAGTGATCATTTATCAAAGAATGACTATGCTTATCAAATGATTGAACAACCGAGAGCTAATGTTGCGAATAAGACCAGTAGTAATATTGGAGGTACAACCTGAAGTTACACCGAAATTAAAACCAGTAGTAATAGTAGTAATTGAAGCTAAAACCATGAGTAATACTAAAGAGGACTCACCCCATTATTTAAAGAATAGCCAAAGAACATTTTTCGAGGAGCAACTTGGATTATCAATATTAATAATTACCAATGTTTTTCACATTAGGAGCTATATCTTTTATCTACTTTTTTTCTGCATAACCCTTTCCTTATCCATTTTGATAGGTTTTTTAAAAAAGGGGGGAAAACGCAAGAACTCACCCTTCAAGAACCATGGTATAAATATGGTTGTGTAATTGTCTGAGCAGTTTTGGAATCAAATGCCTCATATGCATCTGTCCAAAGGTCAATGACTTGTTTGTCAAAAAATAAATGAACTTTCTTGAAAACACGATTAAGCATAGAAGAACAAAGATCAATCCCATGCGACAATACTTCTAAGAATGCATAAGAAAATTAAGACTACATCATCCCTTTTCCTTAGCTCATCATGATAAACACAAGGAAAAAAATCAAGAAAAAAAAGAGAAAAAGAAGTAGTTAGTTTAACAAATGGATAGAAGAACTTCAATGGAGCTTTATTGTACTCTTCAGTTGCCTTTACCAATGTCTTTAGCCTTTCGGAATAGAAAAGGCAACTAGGCAAGGGAATAAAGAGACTGGGCGCTTAGCCTTTAGGAATCCATGCCAGGGCGCCTCTCTTAAAGCACAAAAACAAGATCTCCAGTGCCTCAGCTATTTTTTTCTTTTCAAAAAAAGGAACAAAAACCAAACAAACAAACAAAAAGAACATATTATTACCTCATAGACAGAATGAAAATCTCCTTGCCCAAGTTTATCTTTGATGGCAAAATGTTTTGTAGTACCTAATCCAAATCTAAAAAGTTGAAGCTTAGATAAGCAACAGGGAAAAAAATGCAAATTCGTCAATAATAACACTTAAAATCAGAAAAATCTAATAATAGAAGTAGTTCCTTTTCCTTTTGCCCTTCCTTTTTTAATTAATTTCACAACCAATAACTCCACCAAACCAAAATTTCTCCAACCAAAGCAAGGAAACAGAGGAATCCTAAATAAACAAAGAAAAACTATATTACAGCTTTAACATTAAAATGAGAACCTCAATTTTAATTAGTCATCGGTTTTCTCTAGGAAAGAAAAAAGAAAAGAAAAAGAAAAAAGAAAAAAGAACATGAAAGTTACCTTACAGATCCAAATCATGCTTGCACAAGTTTAATTGCGGTGACAAAACAATATGCAGTAGTTAATATGTCGACCAAATAGGTAAAGTTGAAGCTAAGCTGGTGCATCCTTTCTTGTGTGGATTTGGCGCTTGCTTTTGCTCTTTGCCACTTTTAGCATATTTCTCTCTCGGTATCAGTTATCTAAAATCAAAGATTCAAAATCAAATTCTAAGTAAACCTCTAGACAAGACTCTCCTTGGAGGCCAATTTTTGAACAATATTTAGCTTTTTGTTTTTTTTAGATACCCAAAAATTGCTCGAACCCACTTTGTGAATTCGAGTTAGCAACTGGAGCCCTCCGCCCCTACAACTGTTAGCTATTTTGTAGTTTTAACTTAACAAAAATAGTTTAAAAGATTAAAAGTTATAACTATTTTTTGTGAAAAAAGTTATAATTACTTATAAAACTAAAACTGAAATTACCTCATATCTAATTATATGCAAACGGACCAATCAGACACCACATACGCATTCTAATTAAACTATCTCATGTCTAATTATATGCAAACGGACAAAAATCGGACACCACATACGCACTCTAATGAAGCTTTTTTTTTTTAAAAAAAACGTGGACACCGGAAAATCTATGGGAAAAACACCAATAAGATAGCACACTTAATTAAAAAAAAAAAAAAGTGTCATGAATTCCCAATTATTCAATTCCAATTTGTTTTCTTCATTCCAAAAACCAAATTAAACCAGAAAACAAGCTGCAAGATGACCTCAAAAGAAAAAAACTTGATTCATTGGGGAACCCAAGAACAACAACGACAACAACAACTATATTAGTTCCATACAGCATGGAATATAAGAAAACAACAGAACAAGTAAAATACAAAACCACTTGCAAAGTCCAAAATGACCTCCAAAGAACAAAATTACTTGATTATAGGGGTAAATCCAACGACAGCAACAAATATACAAGTTGTACACACAAACAATTAATAGAGTATGCCACCAACAATTATCTATTGATCTATCACATGCGCCACAATGTATGAGTCACCATGATATATCGATTAATTTATTATTGAATGAAAGAAATAGTTAACTGCAAGTAGACAGTGTGATTGTATCTTCACTTTTTGATGATTGATAATTTGATATACAGAGACCTAAAGTACCATCAAATTATAATGTTAGTATGAGCTTTATCAAATAGCACAACATGTATGATATGGGGAAACACCAAATAAATATTAGAATCAAAGATTGGATTGAGCAATCAAATAAGAA
Organism: Morus notabilis; assembly: GCF_000414095.1. Lineage (NCBI taxonomy): Eukaryota > Viridiplantae > Streptophyta > Magnoliopsida > Rosales > Moraceae > Morus > Morus notabilis. The sequence goes on from NW_010367018.1 coordinate 292,502, forward strand.
TATAAGAATATATATTAAACAAAACTAAATACACAATAAGAGCAATCAGATGAGAAGATATATTGAACAAAACTAAATAAAACAATATGCAGACATCCATAATACGAATTTACCCATTGTAGATGATACCAACGCCAATCAGAAGGCAACTCAAGAAGTTCCATACGACAGAACTGCAAATGACTTAGGAAAACATAGAACTAGGAGGCAAACGGAAACAGAGAGAAAGCGACAAGCAAGAAAGGAGGTATAATCTAAGAACCCAATAGTGAAAGGACAACTAGAGTAAATATAGAACCTACCTAGGTTTTCCTCTTGCAAAAGAACTCTTTGCTTTCCCTAAACGAAAAAACACAATAAGATCATAAGATGGGATGAAAGTTGTAAAGATGAAGATGGAGAAAGATGCATGAACGGACTGTTATACAAAGTCACTTATATAAGAAAACTAAAGAGCAATCACAGGTTTGAAACATTTGGGAACTGTTCAAAGAGCAACCCACCAGTACATTCTCACACAACAATAATATAAGCAGAGGCCATTTAACATCAAATGTAAGAATTACTACTTAGCAAAAATACATCATGGGAACTAAAAACCATGACTACATAAAATTTAGAAACATACAACTAATAGCATGGAATCCCGTAATCCAACAAATAGAAATAACTTCGCAGAAGATGAAACGAAGTCAAGTGAATTTACCTCGATCTAGCATTATTCCTAGAACGAGAGGAATGGAGAACTTAATGGGAGAGAAAGCAAAAATCAAAAAAGCATCAGAAATAAAATTTTATAAAAAAGAATGAAAAATACTAAGTGAGCAATAAGAGAACAATTAATACACAACACTACAATCCTAATGTTTGGTTCTGTAAATTGGCTGCCAAAGGTTTGTTGGGGATGAGAAGCATACAGAGTCACCCAAAAATCAAGTCTTTGAACCATAACGTGTGTTATGAAGACTCTCACGACACATATACATAGTGTCCCACCACATGAAAGATGAAACAAATCAAAACTTTAAAAGACTAAAAAACTTGTAAATGAAACTACCAACAGACAAACTAATATAATCTAAAGCCAACTTCTTAGCAACTCAAGCTCTATCATAGATCATCTGTTATCGGGTAATGGTCATTTTTAAAAGAAAATATAGATTAAGGGTTATTAGACAACTTACCAAGATGTATATTTTTACAAAAATCTTGTCATAATTAATGTATTTGAAAAAGTCATGGAATTCCATCACATTACCAATTACCTCAAAATCACAAATGAAGAATGTGACGTGCATTTTCATCTAGTCAACTGCCATAAGCAGTTGTACAAGCGACTCCTAATTATTTATAATTTATTACTGTAAAACCTAAAAATTTATTTGGGGTTAATTTGTAATTTTTAAAGACTTAAGTGTGAAAATTTTAAAAATCTGGGCTAGAATTCGAATTTAATGGAAATGTGGGGGTCAAAAATAAAAATTTTGACAGTTAGCATGCCTAACCTGTTATTTAGTGTCACTTGCGCGTGTCTCATCCTCACCAAAACAGAAAACCTCACTTTCCCTATCTCTCTTCATTTTCTCTCTGTCTCTCTCTCTCTCCACGTACGGCCGACCAACCTACGGTGAGATTCCGGCGTCCGTTTTCGACACCTTCCGGCTCGTTGGAAAGATCACGTCGAGCTGAGTCCGGATTGGTGTCTTCCAGCCACCAAATCCGCCGGACGACGCCACACTCGCCGGCCAAAGTTCCGAAAAACACCTAAACTTCCGATCGTGATATCTTCGCCGTCCGGTGTCCAATCGAGTTGATTCCGGTCCCAATAGACTCAGAGCGAAGAGACGAAGAAAACCATACCAGCAGCACGGCTTGATTCTGACCGGCGCGCCGCCGCCCGTGGTGGTCGGATTTCTCGCCGCCGCCGCCCTCGGATTTCCCTCCTCCGGCCGTCGTGAACGACACCGCCCAGCCCATTAGCTTCAGAGGGAGCCAGTGAGTCGTTCTGGGCTACCAGCTGAGGTCACTGCCGCCGCCGCCGTGAGAAAAATGGGAGGATAGTTCCGGTGATCTAGCCGTTGGATCCTCGTGATCTTGGTGTCAAAATAGCCAGTGAATCGTTCTGGGCTACCAGCTGTGGTCACCGCCGCCGCCTTGCCGGAAAACGAGCCGCCGCCGCTGTGAGAAAAATGGGAGGATGGTTCCGGTGATCTAGCCGTTGGATCCTCGTGATCTTGGTGTCAAAATACTCAGAATCTCACGGGTAATGAAAGCCCTAAATCAATTTTGAAGATCCATGGCTGAAAAATAAAGATTCAAGACTCGAAAGTCGGCCGGAATTGAGGATCTCAATCCGAGTTGTTAGAGGCCGAATTTGGTAAAATTGACATCGCCATTGGATTCAGAACTGTTGATTTAGGGGGGGGTAGGGTATGACCCAAATCTGCCGCGGGATTCTTCTCCGGGAAGCTCCGCCGCCGTACCATCGCCGCTGTCGCCGCCGCCGGTGGCCGGATTCCGGCGAAGCTTCGTTTCTCAGCTTTCCAACTTCCGATTGACAATCTGGGATCCGTTTTGAGGTAGGGGTCCTATTACTTAACTTTTGTAGAATTTTATTTAATTTAATTAGCTTTGTTAAATATGAGGAGAATGAAATTGGACATTAAACTTCTTTATTACTGTTATACGATATGACTTAAACAAAATCATTAGGGGGCCCGTCCTGTATTATACAGCGTGGCCAAGGGATTTGACATAAGTTTAGAATCTGACACAAAAGCATGGTTAGGAGAATGTAAACTGGACACGATAGTGAGATAGTGTGCTAACAGTAGGTGTGGCTGTTCACCATCCCTGGGTGTGGACCCAAAAAGGTAAGAGAGTGGAGATGTAATGATGCTCTCCGGAGTTGAGAATCCCTAAGGTTATTGTACAGTGGTTGCGTCATGGTGAGGACTCGGAACGACAGTTCACCCTTGCCCGTGGTTCGAGAACTGATTTGGTAGGGACCCCGAGATAGAGCTCCTTGCTATCAGTGCCTCTGAATCACCGCGCCCTTCGGGGGTTTTTTCGTCACGAGCGTACGGATTGGATTATCTCACTGACACTGATCATCTGACTCATTATACTTAAAACATAACAACTACTAACCATGCAGGTTTAATTGGAAAAAAATAAATAAAACTAAAGGTGAGTAATAGTCCTCCTACTGAGCATTCCATGCTCACCCCTTTTTTCTTCCCATTCCCAAGCGGTGTACAGTATAATCTTTCAGACGAGAGTAGACGTCTCACAGTGCGCACGTGTTGGAGACCTATCCCTTCTTTTGGTATTCTTCTTCCATTATGTAAGATTCTGAACTGGGTTGTTTCGATAGGGATGTGACTGATGATGGTTGTATTATTTAAGTATTTTACTTGGTGCTACATTGTACTGTGAATTTCTGGTTTTATTTTCTTTGTTCATTAGTGATTTTTAATTATGAGTTTTTCATTGAAAGTCTCATGGGCACTTGTCGTTTATATTTTGAGAGTTATATTTTATTTTTATTGCGTAACCCCTACTTAGGGGTGTCACAATTACACTAAATATTTATATAATAAGTACACAATTATTACACTAAATATTTATTATAATTAATTTTAATATAATAAGTACACAATATATTTTTTAAATTGAAAATATCAAATTGATTTAAAGAGTATATTAATACTTTTACACTTTTTTATTCTGCTTCTGGGTGTAAGTAAATGTTTGAATGAGATTTAGAATGACTCCGATTCTGAATCCTATCACTAAGTAAACAGCTTATTCTGATTCTGATTTCTCACTCCGAATCCTACCCACTCAGAATCATGCCCACTCCGATTCCTGCTCATTCCGATTACACGCAGGTAAACATGCCACTAGAGTTTTGAAAGCAAATAATATTAGAAAAAAACTTTTGGCGAAGAAGATGAATCCCTCATATGAACTTCCAAAGGAAAAAACTTTGTCAAAAACTCATGATCGTCTGTCAAAAGGAAAAAACAAAAAACACCAGCAACAATAGCAACAACAACGACAGGCCATACAATTTATATCAAAACCTGCATCAAAGGCAACAAGAAAAAAAAAAAAGGATCGTCCAGCAAAGAGACTCACTCAAATGAAGAACTAATAACCAGCATCAAAGGCAACCAAAAAAAAAAAAAAAACCACAAATGACCGAAACCCAAAAAAATAAAGGCATTTTCTTCTTTATTTTACCTACATCAAAGACAAATGAAAATGGAAGAAATGATCGAGAACTCTAAAAAAGAGAAGAAGGGCGCTTTTTAACCTGCATCAAAGGCAACCAAGAAAAACCACAAATAACCGAAAACCCAAAAAACAAAAAAAAAAGAGGCATTTTTTTTCTCTATTTTACCTACACCAAAGAGGAAATGAAAATGAAAGAAATGATTGAAAACCCTAAAAGAGAAGAAGAGCGCTTTTATAGGGGGGCAAAGACTCACAGCAATTTCCTAAGTTAATGGCCTCCTCTCAGAAGCTCTCATCCATATACACGTGAAACAAGAGATTATGACTTGCTATTAGCAAGAAGGAAAAAAAAAAAAAAACTAAAAACAACCAGAGAGATTATGATCAACCAATTTCCTAAGTTAATGGCAATTTCTTAAGTTAATGGCAAGAACAGGGTCTTCATTTTTTCAACCAAAATAAACAAAAACCCCAAATTAAAAAAGAAATCATAAGATAAGGAGAGAAGGGGAAAGAACAAATAAATCTGAAATGAAACCAAACCTAGGGCTAAGCATGGAAATCACACCCAAGAAACCGTTGTGGAGTGCAAAGAAAGAGAGAGGTAGAGGCTATGGAAATCGGACACAAAGAGTTCGGATCCGACAGCGGACCGTTCTCCTTGGAGCCCCTCTGCTTCTGCGATAGCCAAGGCTTGGCTACCCTAGGGTTCGGCGACGTCGGAGACTCCATCTTCATCTCCCTCAAGATCGCGTTTCTTGGGTACATGAAGTGCTTCATAATTGCGAAATCTAGAGAGTGAAAGAGAGAAGAGGGTGAGATATTGATTGAGAAGGTTTTGGATCGGAAATGGAGCAGAAAACGAAGGAGCGAGAGATGGGAAATGTAACCGTTGGAGGAATACTCTGGGAGATATGAGAATTTTATTTTTGGGAGAAAAAGCAGGTATTTTTCGTTTATTGTTTGTTTGTCGGTGTCATTACACGTCTATTTTGAGAGAGAGAAAACAAAAAAAGTTTTTTGAAATTCCTTTTATTTCTTTTTTTAAAATGGTATTTTGCATCAGTGTTTGCATTGAGTTTTGAAGGAAAGGTGGAGCTCACAAAGGCACATTTTTTAGCAAAGTTTATTTTATTTCGGTCGTGCATATACCTTGATAATATGATCTCAATCTTTTGTTTCAACGAGACGCTGCGTTCAAACCCACCGGTGACATGACAGTAAACATCTCGTAATTACATCGCTGACATATGTACACGCGTCAGTAATCACCACGTGGTGCAACTGCGTGCATTTTATCACTTCCCTAAAAGGGCATTTGGGGTAATTCACATCCAAATAGGGGACCGAACAATGTTTTGGTCGGCTATATATAGGGAAGCACCATTTCTCGCATCGTTCACATCGCTCGCGAATTGCAATCTACTATTTGAGATTCGACTGAGATTTTTTGTTTTTCAGAACGACACAACACAAAGATATGGCGGAAGAGGCCCAGGTGAATCAGGTCATCCACGTCAAAACCGTTGATTTGTGGAAGGAGCACTTCGAAAAGGGGAAGGAATCCAAGAAACTGGTACGTTTCAATTTTTTTTTTTTTTTTTTTTTTTTTTTGGGAAAAAAAAAAAGTTTTTTTAGGTTTTCTCTTTCGGGTTTTTTTTGTTAGGTTTTCTCTATCGCGTTTTATTAATTTAACATGCTGTAAATCTATTACCCAATTCGATCTGCAATCGAGGGCATCTGTTATTTTGGCCATATAATCCGGGCTTATGTAACGCAAAGCCCTTTTTTTTAGTAAAAAAAAAGGGTAAATATTTTAAATATTGGGCGTTTTTCTGATTTCGTCACAGGCCAAACAGATTTTACATAATTTGCTTTGTTTTGTTTTTTCATTGGTAGTTACGGATGTACATGTGTGCTTTTTTTTTTTGGGGGGGCATTATGTACCTTTCTGGATTATGGGTTTAGGCCTACCATTTAGGAGCAGTTCTTGGTCACAAAGTTTTTGTTTTTATTTTGATTTTTTTTTTACTAATTGATTTTGATAATTAATTTCTCTCATCGGGAAATTTCTTTTCCATATTGTTTTTACGTACTTTTTTTTTTTTTCCTTTGGGGGGGTTTTAATTTCTTCTTGGAACTTTAATTACACAGGTAGTGGTTGATTTCACCGCTTCATGGTGCGGACCGTGCCGTTTAATTGCCCCAATTCTGGCGGAACTAGCCAAGAAGACACCCGAGGTCATATTCCTCAAGGTTGATGTGGATGAGTTGAAGGTAAAAAATAAAAATAATAAAATAATAAAATCAAATTTTAATCTCTTGAATCTCCTTTAGCATTTGTTAATAATCTTTAAGACATGCGTTTTGTTAAGAAGTAGTGATCTAATTAGTGCATTTGATTTGGTTAACCTGCACAGCCTGTTGCTGCGGAGTGGGAAGTGGAGGCAATGCCAACCTTCCTCTTCCTGAAAGAAGGCAAGGTTGTGGACAAGCTTGTGGGTGCTAGGAAAGAGGAGCTTCTGGAGAAAGTTGTAAAGCATTCCGCTGCTATTTGATTGCCTATGTGGATTGTTAATAATTTATGATGTTGTTTTTTTGGAAGACACATGCTCTATGTTTAAGTATCTATGTATGTGGTGCTTACTCTATAGCCCTTTTGTGTGACATCTGGTTGACATGAAACCATCTATGGATGTTGTTATCTCAACCATTTCATTAGTCAAATAAGTTTAGTTTGATACAGATGTGTAATCACTTGACAATAATTTTAGATTTGGTCTAATGTAAGTGATATTGGGTTTGGACTATTGTGTGAACCATTTTTAATTGCTCTTTCTCGCTGGAATAAGTTAGTTGGCTACAGTTAGGATGTCTTTTCTTCTTTGTTTTGAGGATGGATTTAACGTTCGATACTCTATAAGCCCTGCTCTGAGGTCCTTGTCCGGTTGATGAATTGTGCGGCGGCAGACTTGTGGTGGTGGGTGATTGAAACTGCATTCATCTTTTAAGTAGAATTGGGTTAGATGTTTTCAGTTTCAGTAGTCGCTGAATTTTTGCTATAAACGAATGTGGAGAGAGAACTTAGTGCGGCTCCGATTGGATTGTGTTTGTAACAAAAATAAACTAATTGAATTACACAAGCGCATACAGAAGTTTCTTTTGAAAGTGGATAAAATGGAACAAAATAGTGGAAGTTAAAGAGCAACAATAAACATTTTTGTATTCAAACTTTGAACTCAATGGAGAGATCGGTTCCTTTACAAAATATTAGGTCATAATAGCTCTATATCAAACCTTAAGGCAAAAGAATTGCCTATTCATTCACTTTACATATTTGCAATTGGTAATATTTCAATGGATTTTTCCTGTGATAATATCACCACTCTTATTTCTCACTATTCATTTGCCTTCAAACAAGGTAGGCAAAGAATTAAATAAATTATCATCGTCCCTCTTAAGAACAAATAGCCTCAACTGTTAAACGCTTGAGCACTCCGGGGCAAGGATCAGTCCCAAAGTTACCACTTGATATGCCAACCGAGCAACTCTCACGACCTGTGCATGTCTGTAAGACGATAACAAACAACAAAATGATATATAACTAAAATTTGCCACTAGCAAAATCAAGAATCTGTTTGGAAAAAAAGATTGCCTTTTTGAGAACATCACGAGAGCTTGCCGCGTGGCATTTGCCTTGGTAGAAATTGCCACAAGTTCCGAAAGGAGTGCCAAAACTTGCAAACTTAATGGACGATATGGTTTGCCCTGGCGCGCACTGGAGATGAATCTTGGCGGAGTTAGACACGCTTGATCCACCGTCGCTGTCGATCTTATAGCTATCTATGTTGGGGTGGTTCTCAAATTGATCGCCACAAATAGTTGACACTGATTTCTTTACTAGAGATATCTTTGTCACATCTCCGCCAAGTTCCTCAAAGACCACCATTTCGTTTTTTGTTGGCTTTAGCCAGGACCTAGGAACATGATACCTGCAAAACCATCCCGAAAGATATATAGCTTACTTCATTAGGAGCTTTCTACATTGGGGTATACTTATCCACAGTGCGTGTTTCTGAACTATTTGGTATGTTATATGTTAAACTGGCATATTCTGAATCTCTGCTAAAAATCTAACTGATCAAAACAATACTGTCCGTAATCAACTTTTATAGATAGAGAGCAAATAGCATTGTACCATCTTTGAGTAGGTCCTCCACAACCAGTCTGACACTTTGAGGGCCGAAATGTCCCAGTGTAAGTGCATGAAGAGCAGCCACCTTTTGCATAAGCTGTCCAGTATCTTCCTATGCTTTGGCCGTTGATCCACACTTGACCCTTTCCCATGCTTTGCATGTCCAAAGCCAGTGGCTCGTTTCCCCCAGGTGCATCAAAGTAAGACTGTGTGTTCCACTCAGAAATTTTTAGCTTTTCACTTGCAAATAGCTATAACCTAAACTTAAAATGTCCATTTCTTGACTTATATAACAAAGGCAATGCACCCACCTTATGCCATCTCAAAGGCTGTTGGCTTCCGGTAGCCAGTGATGCTCGCATCCAGTCAACAGATGTGGCTCCATTTGGAGAGACCACATTCGTTGCCTCACCTTTTAGACCAACCTGTTTAGCAATTTATGAGAGTTATGAAGATAATTAAGGCAAGGTCAATATAAAAAAGATGGTTAAGGGACATGGGAGAATGGGAATTTGTGGCAGTTTTGTCTAACCCGGTAGGACCATTTCTGAAATGTTAAGTCCTTCTTTCCTTGGTCAAGACCAGTCAGCAAAACTGGACCCAGGATACCAGTTTTCCACGTCTCATAGTGCAACCCAATATTCTTCAACCACAAAATATAGAATTTTCAATCAGTACCTGAAAGAACTTATTAGATATTTCAACCTTTATGATGATATGCCTTAAAATTCGAGTCCGGGGCAGAAAACTGACCGGTAATCCAACCGTTATGCTGAGGAGTGAAATTTTGTTAGTTCCAGCTTGGAGATCAACTGGTCCAGTAAACGTGAATTGTCTCTGGTCCCTACTCCCAAAGGCTGAGCCTGTACTTGTAATGCAATTTCCAAGTTAAATCTCCAAAAGTATAAGCTTTAATAAAAATAATACATTCATAGTCTTTAGCATACCTGAATACTGCCCATTGATGAAAACATGAAGGAAATCTCCAGCAGACTGCACGGTAAGAATTGGTTTTTGGCCTCCCTTAAGATATGATTCTGATGAACTTATATCGACACTGGGAAAAACAAAAAACAAAAAACACAAATTGAAAACCACAACAATAATTCTCAACATAAATAAGATTGTACTTAAGTGCTCAGCTCTAGCTCACCTGATCATGTACCACAAGTAGTCACTTGTATCTCTAGTGATATTTATCTGCTCGAGAAGACCAACAGCTGTGATTGTCGAGCTATCGTCTATTGAAGAAACGTCTTCATCGTAAGTCTCCCAGGAGAGCAACTTAGTACTGGTCGGAGACATTTGCATCTGTGAGGTTTGAGCTCCCACCTGCAACAAGGAGAGGAGAATTTCATGATTAAGTTGGGAGAAAACTATGTTATTGTTGATGAAAAGACTTCATTTTTTGCTTACCCTTGCTGTGTTAAATACTACGTTTTTGCAATCTGGAAGGATACTAATGGACCAAGGAGGCAAATCATAGTGCAAGTTATTGAAAAGCACTCTAACAGGTGATCTAAAGTTAAAGTTGGAGAGAAACGCTGCGCATCGTATTGACCCCGAACTGAATACGTGAGCCTGGCAAAATCAACAAGGTTAAGTGAGGCTTTCTTTTTTGTGGTTATCCTAATTATGCAACTAATAGAAGAAAGAAAGTATGAATATTGACAGTCTTACCTGCTGATAGGCTCCTAATCTAGTAATAGTAGGATCTGAGGAAACTAAAGCTTGTTGACACAACTTAATAGCCTTGTGAAGCTCCCGGAGATGACCATATTTCTGTTCCCTGATCAAACCTGGACGAATTTGAAGTGGTTATTATTTGCAGCCAAAGAAGGACTTCCATGTTAGAGATACAATAAAAAAAAAAAAATGAAAAAAAAAAAAAAAAAAAAACCCCACAAATTCATTGTTATAAGTTTATTTTCCCCTGATGTAATACTCACCATATTCATCAATTGGAGCATCATAGTCATAACTGGTTGTAATGAAGGGACCTCCCGCGCTGCGTCCAAAGTTTGTTCCTCCATGGTACTGTTACAAACAACATGATAGGAACACTTAAAAAATTTTGCTCGGGACATTTTTTGACTCTAAAACATGAACCAAGAGTGACCAAAATAACCAACCATGTAGTAGTTAATGAATGAGCCACCCTTTTGTATGAATCGAGCAACAGAAAATGCCAAATCTTCAACTGGTCTCTGGGGATTTGCCCCGCCAAACTCGGAGAACCTAATCATTGGTTTTGAGAGATGGAGAGAAACATGGAGAAATCAGAAAGGAAAATATTTGCACTTCACTCAGTTTTAACCGCTTGAAGTACCGGACTAGATCAAGTTATTACCAGCCACTCCAATTCTCAGTCCAAATTTTAGGCTTGTAAGGTTTGTTGGGGGTGAAGGCATCACAGTAGAAACCATTACACGTGTTTATCTGTCAAAATAAATGCGCTGAAAACTTACAATTCTCATTATTGAGAGTAGACTATGAGCAAATTACGCGGAATTATTTTGCAAGTGAGGAGGAAAAATTTGAGAATTTCTCACCACAGGATCAGGGGCATCATCTTCCTTGCACATCACCCAGGGAACATCCGTGTCCAACCCCACAGCCATTTTCGCAGCCCATTCCACGTAGTTATGGCCAATGGCTCCAGTTTGCCGGCTCTGATAACCGTACTCGTTTTCGATCTGTGCAGTACAAGTTTTGTCAACATCTTCAAACAAGGATCTACTATGACAAGTTCCAAATCCATTACTCAGTCCTTTTGATTAGGAAGATGACAAATCCGCATTCAAGAAAAGACCTTTGATAGTTAAACTAGGCGTAGATATGAATAGCCATACCTGGGAAAGAATGATTGGACCACCTTGTGGTTCAAATAGCTTCTCATCCTTCATCAGCTGAACAATTTTCTGGGTGAACCCTTGCATTGCCGCCTTTAGGAAAGAGAGAAAATGAGCAAGATTTTCAGCATTAATTCCCTATCATTTATTTTTTCTCATTTGAAGATTTTACAAGAGAAGATTTTAACCTTGAAAGGCCCGTTGTCTGTTCTGAAGCTGATACCAGGAACATACTTCAACCAGACGGGAAATCCTCTGTGCCAAAGAGAGAATCATAGTCAAATCTAGAAATGCTGTAAGTCAATATATACAGAAAAAATTAGAAAACAAAAACAAATATTAATAATTATAAAATTAAGTAAGTACCCGAAATTCCATTCTGCACAGACATAAGGTCCAATGCGGAGATGAACATATAGACCTACTTTCTGCACCGTCTTTATGAACCGTACTAGATCGTACCTCCCGTCAAAATTGTACTAAAACAAATCAAAATAAATAATTTTTTTTCGAATTACAAAATTCCAAGTGGTAAAGAACAGAGGAGATCCAGAAATAGTACTTTGCCAGGAGAAGGTTCATGAACATTCCAAAACACATAAGTGTCTATCACATCCAAGCCTCCATCTTTGGCCTTCTGTATAAGATCTTCCCACATCTACACAAAACCAAAACTATTTCACATTTACACCAAAAACCATCATAAGAAACTCCATTAAAGCACTAAATCAACACAGGAAAAGAGTAAGATATATAAAACGAACTTCAGGTGTGCTTCTGGGGTAATGAATGGAGCCGGAGATAAGAATTCTCCTTTGGCCATTGATGAGAAGAGCCTTCCTGTCATAGCTCACAGTGCAGTTCATGAGCTCCGGACCCACAAACAAGGCCATCAAGAACAAAGCTAGGAGCTTGGAAACTGAGAGAGTTTCCATTTTTATTTTTACTGAGTTTGTAAATTACGGGAGGGAAATTTGAAAAGAAGAATGAGAATGGAGAAATGGTTTTTGTGTTTGTGATCTAGAGCTGTGAAGATACTGAGACCATTGTGCTCTGGTTTGGCTTGTAGTTCTCTGCTCTGGAACCAACCTGTTTGCCCTCCATTAAATATGCCAGTGTCAGTTAGCAAGTGCAAGTCTGATTTGAATTTTGTTTTTCGTTTCAAGATTTTTATTTTTTATATATAAATTTTTATTTAAATGAATAACGATTGAGATATTTAAAAAAAAAAAATTGAAAAATGTTCCCGTTAATTGATTGTTTGGACGAAATCAAGCTTCCTGGAAATGACCCAAAAAAAAAAACAGTATCTTTATTACCGTTTACAAGGCTTTTTCGTATCGGATTAACCAACCAATAATTCTTTCAGAAAAAGAAGTAACATCTTAATTTTATGATTTCGCATTAGATTTTATTCAAAAAAAAAAAAAAGAGTTTTCCACTTTTCCTTTGTTAATCGAGACAGAACAGCTAATTTTTACTTAATGCGTAACTAGAGGTTTGAATAAAATGTTTTAAGATGGTGAAATTCTGGACGAAGAATTAAAGCAAAATTTATGAACCAATAATAGATTCACAGACGGAGCATATATTTATTTTCTATACAGAACATCCATTTATATGTATTCTGATGCTTCAGAAAAAGGTGTGAGTTCGAATGTATAGCATTGAAGTGCATTAACTTCAACTACTAAAAAAGACTTTTTAAATAAATAAAAAAAACATTATTATTTTCTTAAGAAATTAAACATAAGTTATTTCTTGAAGATGTTGATAATCAAATGCGAACTGAAAGACAACGAGAAGCACCTTAAAAATGAAAAAAAAAAAAAAAAAAAAAAAACCCCAAGCTCTCGTAATCCCTCCATTGACAATTTTCATCATAATTTCATTTTTTTTTTTTTTTGGGTTAAGAACCATGAACTTATTTCAATATTCAAGAGCAAAAAAAAAAAAAAAATGTCATGGCCATATCCTAAGCAAAATAAAACATTTGTCACCATAAAAAATTCTTTTTTTTTTTGGGTCCATGCATGTTCCGAGATTTGTCTGTGGTTATGTTTTTGTGCCATATGCTGTGTATGTCCTTATGTGTCATCCAACTATTTACATGTCCTTTTGTGATTTATAGTTTTCTTACTAACACCAAACTAGGCGGCGTTACCATGGCTTCAAATAAATAAATAAATAGAATATCTTTTGTAACTTATTTAGCCAAAAAAAAAAAATCTTCGGACAGTCACACGCCCATCATTTAAATCCTTTTTTTTTTTTTTTCCTTTCCTTCTACTATTTTTGTTTCTAAGCTATGCATCAAAATACCACGAGTCCAATCCGTATAGTTAACGCTTAATATATATCACTAACACCGTGGCCTAATTTGCATTCTTATATATGTGATAATAATACATAATTCAACAAAACAAAGCATGATCACATTAATTGGCATAAAAATTAAGGGGCCCTTATTGATGATATATATCTTGTTTGTGGCACTACTCTATATAAAGAACAGATAAATGTGTTGGACCAATCGGAACAATGAAACCCCATCTCCCATGTGTAAACTTTTGTGCGTATCCATTGGAATTAGATATTCAGTGCTGTGCACCTTTTACGCCATGTTTTCTTTCACTGTCGTCGTCAAACTATTTTAAAAGAAGTACAATAGAGGGTTGGATAAAGAGCCTTAAAACCCCAAGACAAGCGGGCCATTACTCGAATATAATGTGTTTTTGAGTCTTGAAAATAGTCTACACTGGTCTCTCATAGCAAACTATGGCACACCTTGTTCGTGACACCTTATCCATGTAATAATTTCATGGTCACTTTCTTGTTTATTCTATTTTGGTTCCTTCATTTTGGCTCCTTATCTTTTTAAGTTTTAAGATTTAAGATTATAAACATACGCTGAGAAGTGGCTTGATGAATACAGTCCCATGTTTTACCGATTCAACTCAATTTGAATAGTGAGTATTATTTAAACTGTAGCATATCAATAATTCAAACTATTTGGAAAGTTCAACCAAATTGAGTTGAACTGTCGACCTCTCCTTTTTTTTTTTTTTTTGACACTTCAAACTATTTTTAAATAGTAAAAATCAGCCTATTAACCAAACTCTCTATAGTTATTTTAACACAAATTTGAATTTTATTATATGTTCAAATTTATGCTTTAATTGCACATAAACATCAATTTAAATGATAACTTAAAAAACACAGTTTAAATTTTCAATTCAAATTAACACAAACAGAATGAGCGAACTATAATAATAATATCCAATCTTCAGTTTAAATTAATACAAATTGAATGAGTGAATCACAATGATAATATTCAAGACCCGTTTAAAAAATATACTCAAATTATAATTTTTTATTTAGACGTTTAAAATTTAAATTTTTTATAAAAAAATATATTATAAGTATACAAAATTAACGTATTTTCTCTTGTAATTGTTTAAAGCGAAAGTGTCGGTACACCTGTGGATGGAGATGGACATGAACCGAAGAAAGCAACATTTGAAAATAACAAATAATAATTATATATTTGTACTAAATCTGGAACTTTTTTTCTTGCTTATGTCGGTTATAAATAACGAATAGAGTTTAAGTTCGTGGCACGTACAAGTGTCAAAAGTCGTCAGCTTTTTTCCTTGTATCTGCATGTGATTATTGTTTATGGTCCTACTATAACCTAATTTTGTTTTTGCACATATGCTTCTTATTGTTCATCGCCTTCCTATAGTAAACATTACAATAATCATATCCACTTAATATCCAAAAAAAAAAAAAAAATCCACCTATAGATCCAATCGTAGTAAGCTTTTTTTTTTCTTTAGTTAAAATACAAAATGAAAGAAAATCGGATCCATAAAAATTTATTTTTGTTAAAGTATAAAATTATTATTGATCTATTTTTTAATAGCTTAAGCTTTTGAGATAGATTGGTAAACTAATATGGTATCAGAGATGGATGTCCTGAGTTTAAACTCATATAATTACACTCTTTATTTTCATTTAAATTGTTATCACTTGTTGGGTCTTTAATATAATTCGGGCTTATTATTAAAGATTCACGTGTTAGACTTTTTAAATAATTTACTCACATGATTGCTTATTATCTAGTCTACACGTAAATGAGAATGTTAAAGTATAAAATTATTAGTTGACTCGCCTCCTAATGATACGTATATAGTAGTTTTAACTTAATATGACAACTCAAAACCCAATAATAAAAGTGAGTTAGTCTGTCTAAGTAAATGATTAGAAGATCAACTAATACAGCTAAAGAAGTAAAATTGAACGATGGATACTGCAGCCTAATTAGGGACATGCAATGTAAGAGTTGCGATCAGAATTCTATATCTCAACTATTTTGTGTATTATTAACGATTTTATGAAGTAATAATAGAAAATGATAACGCAACAATTTGTACCATGAATAAGAAAATAACGGAGAATATGCTATTCTATTTTTCTGTCTCAATGACTGTTTTTTATAAATTATTTGTCATATTATTTAAATTTAAAAATTTAACTATATAAAATATAAATTATAAATAGAAACAAAAAATTAAAAATATTTAAGCAATTTATAAAATGTTAAAATTTAATTGAAAGAATAGCCACAAAATAGAAAAAAAAAAAAAAAAAAAGAACAACGAATTTTGACTCAACAACAATACACCGTTCATACTGCGTTTTTTTTTTTTTTTTTCAGCCATGATTTGATCTCCGTTCCGTTTACGTCGGTGCAAGCCGTTCAGTTGTCGATGTTTACATAAGCCACATGACTAAACATTCTCAGGGACTCTTTTGGTTTTGGCAATTATAGTTATTAATTTCACGCCCAAAAGTTGAGGTTCTCCTTTCAAACTGGGATAGTGAAACAAATATAGAGCTCGTTAATTCGATTTTTTTAATTTAAGTTAAAATGTGACTTTATTTAAGAGTTTTTTACTGTAATAATAAAGTTAAATGTAACTGTTTTTAAGAATTTTTTACTATAAAAAACTTAAATTCTAAACTCGAATCGATAAAATGATGAGATCATATTATATGGATGTTTTGAAAGAAACACTTACCTCGAGATTCTAATTTTGCTCAAATTCATCCCAGTTAATTAATTCAACATTTATAGTAAAAAAAATGTTAACGATTATCAACAATATGAATGCAAACACAATATGATTTTTAAAACCTTAATCGTGGTTTATTTATATATATATATATATAACATTTATTATTGGCTAGATAATTTCTTATCGTTTATTCATATAAAAAAATAAGACTTTCTCTAATAAAGTTTCTTTATCATTAATAAAAAAAATGAAAAAAAGGGCTAAAAATTTATAATTACGGGTAGTTTATTTTTTTCTAATCCTATAAAAAAAAAAAAAAAAAAAAACCCCCAAAAAAAAAAAAAAAAAACCCGCCATTACACATATTTAGTGCTTCTCTAGAACCATTGTATTTAAAAATATAAAAAATAAATTAAAAAAACAGTGTGTTGTAGTTAATCAAGGCATAATCTCTTTATAATTGAAAGGGACTCCTTCATGATGGAATTTGCCCATGTAATCATGATCGGCTGGTCCCATACTCATCCATTTTTCCTTGTTGATTTGGTCCTTTGAAAGGTACCATTGTGACGCATCTTCACACTTTAATGAGTAATCCCATAATATCTCGGCTCTTTTTTTTTTTTTTTTTTTTTTCTCCCTTCTTTTTGGGAATTCATCGGAAAGAAGGGCGTATGGGAAGGCGGAAAACGTTATCCCTAGCTGTGGGTCATAAGTTCCACTCAGCCTACCATGTTAAGCCCAAGCCCAAATTGTTTATTGACAGGCCGGAATTCGGGCCTAGGCGAAGATAAAAGTGGCATCACCGGAGTAATGAGCAGAAAGGTAGGAGAATTTGGTTGCTAATATATATATATATATATATATATGTGTGTGTGTGTGTGTGTGTGTATTGAACATGTATATCGAACTTTAGACGACAAGAGATCTGGCAATTCTGGATATAGATGCAGTATATAGGTTATATTATATTAAAAGATGCCCTGAAAGTTGTTGAATTGCGTTGGTGATTATCCACAACGTGGATGGATGATATTGCTCAAGTATCGCATAAATCAAAAAGATGGTGGTATCGATTGGACAATTGATGAGTCGAACATTTTCCTATAGAGTAAAAGTCGATCACTTTCAATGGAGGTTCTTGATAGATCAGGTTCTCAATTGGAGCTTCGTATCCAATAATTCATCAACTACACCTTTTTTTCACAAAAAAGAAATATATATATATATATATATATATGTGACCTCTCTCACCATCTATATAGAACTTGCAATACAACCCTCCGTTAAGTGTTGAAGTCTTCTTTAATTAGGTGCACTGAAATGGTAAGCGTTTTGCTATACACTTTATTTTCTTACTTTTCTTTACTAGCTGATCTGAGTATGAAACTACATGTGTGTATTTTCAGCATTACTTTGCCTTCTATGGCCGAGTTTTTTTTTTTTTTTTTTTTCATTAGTGACACTAAAAAAAATTCATAGTGTCGATTCTTCTACGAAGTTTTCCTTAGGACAAACTTTTCAATAAATAAGCACATAATTATACATTTAATTATTGAGTGTTTTGATTAAATTTTCATAGACTCGTGAGGATAAATACACGTGTACTCTTCTTCTTCTCACGGTTTGATGCAATATATGAATTTTCTAACGTGTTGATTCTTGTAAGTTATAATTATTTTCCTAAAAAAATATATTGACGTCGTATGCACGTAAATGTTTTAGTCACTCACTGAATTACGTGACGTAGAGTTGCATGGAGGGAAACGAAAAGAGCCACGTGTCAGCAGGGCCATGGGGAGGCGAGTGTGGAACGCGGTGGGACGATGGGGTTTACTGCTCCATAAGGCAAATGCTAATCGGCCACGGAGCTGTTATCGATTCCATTCAGATTGAATACGACACCAGGGGATGTGCCGTTTGGTCGGAGAAGCACGGCGGAAGCGGCGGGGTCAAAACGGACAAAGTCAAACTTGACTACCCAGAAGAGTACCTGATTTCCATCAGCGGTTACTACGGCGAAATATCCGAATGTGGGCCCGTCGTCGTCCGATCGTTGCTGCTCGAGAGCAACAAGAAGCGATATGGGCCTTTTGGGTTTCAGAAAGGGACCCACTTTTCGTTTGCGTTGACTGGTGGGAAGATTGTGGGCTTTCATGGCCGAAGTGGGCATCCATTGGACTCTATTGGAGTACATTTGAAGCCTTTTGTGACCGTTAAGTCGGCCCAGGCCCAGGTTGTGGCCCAGAACTGGATGGGCGCTGGTGTGGGCGGAAACAAAGGCTTTGATATCATGGTTGCCGTTAGAGAGAAGATGGATAATATGCTTACTTCTAATTCAGCTTTTGGAGAACTTGAAAGAAAAGAAAAGGTACGCCAAAAAATATGAGATACTAATGAGATAAATTTTTTTCCCCGCTAATCAAATAAGATTTTGACGGTAGAACTTAATTAATTGATAATGACAATATGAGAGACCACACGAGCCTACTACTAATTTAAAGTATTATATATTATGCAATTTGTAGGTTATTTTAATATTTACTCATCATCAATGAGTATCATTATTTTAGTTAGAAGATACTGATTGATGACAAAAAATTTATATTTAATGAGATTAGATTCTTATCCTCTCAATTCATCAAATTTTTTTTATATTTAATGAATAATCTATAAAAAGGTAACCACTAAAAACTCATATATATATATATATATATATTGTGTGCGCGAAAAGAAATGGCAAGATTTGACATGTTGTACTGCTCCAGTTAAATACGTCCTTGAAACATTATACATATCGAACAATAGTTACAATATAAATGAAACTAGTGATTCATTTAGTGATTATGCCGCATGTTATAAATTTACAGGTCTTTACAACTTCAGAAGCTCTGAAAGGCTCCTCGTACCAGAAACAAATTGGAAGAGACAAAGAAAACTACATGCTTGTGCCCAACGTCCCTGCTTTCAGCGAAAAGGATGAAACTAACAATCACAAAGTGCGTGTTATCAGCCTTTTTTTTGTGTGCCTGAATTTCGTTTTGTGTTTCTAGTACCGTTTTGAAGCTTAATTTCATGTACAAGTTATAACTTGTGTAATTAAATTGTTTTGAGAATGGAGACTAATCGAAATATGTTATCCGTCCAGCTTTTTTTCTCCGCTGGATCACACGTCAAAGGATACTCCCCAAACACCAGACAACCTATGAGGGAAAATAATGACTATATGGTTGAATATGAAACCAAGGAAAAGGTGAAATATGGTTTGCATTTTGTCTTTCACTAAATACTTGTAACTAATTTTCATAATAAAAAGGCTTGTTTGTATGACCATAATAGGAAAATTGAAAATTTTGTAGCTATTTACCACCACTGTTGGTGCAATGAGATACTCAAACACGAGGCCTTCTCCCATTGAAAACGAAGATTTTAGACTTCCAACTGAGAAAGGCTTTAGCGACTATGAAACAAAGGAAAAGATGAAGGTGAATATTAATCTTTTATATGGTAACCTTTTCTGTGACGAAAATTAATTGGTTGTCAATGCTATGTTGCATTGCGCCGTTTTACATTTGGCTCAAATTTTTTTGTCGAATTTATATTTGACTCGAATAGTAATGTAATATCATTGATTTGAAAAAAAAAAAAAAAAAAGAAGAAATTACTGATGTATAGGTAATAGAATCAACCTTAACAAGTTACAAGATTAACCCCATTATAAAAAAAAATAAAAAAAAAATGCAGGTCTATGGTATTGCCGGGGGAGAAAAGGATTACTCAAACATGAGACAAACCGAGAGTAATATGTTCACCACAAACAAAGTTTTTGGTGAATATGAAACAGAGGACAAGGTAAATACCAAAGCTATTTTCTTTTCTTTTCTTTTTTTGTCAACCAAGTGTAATTTTTATGATCAAAGTTGTTTAAATTGGTACGTATATGACGTGTATATAACAAGCCAAAAAGAGCTTTCAATGTTTTATTTTAGTTGTACACTACACCCCAAAATACAAAGGGGTCCCCAAATGGGAGACAAGCAGTGTCGTGCGGACCATGGGGAGGCAATGGAGGAATGCTATTTGATGATGGGGTGTACACAGGAGTTCGAGAAATTCACTTGACACGCTCTGGGGGTGTCGTTTCCATTAAAGTTTGCTACGACATGACTGGCCAGGCCGTTTGGGGAAACAAAAATGGTGGAAGTGGAGGATTCAGATTGGACAAGGTAATAACCATTAGAGTACTAAGTGACATTGTATTATGTTGAATTAGTGATCATGAATTTTAAGTTTTCAGACTAACTGTTTCAAGTGTGATTCAATCAGATAACTTTGGATTACCCAGATGAATTCTTGACTCAAATAAGTGGATATTACGGATCAACGATCTTTAGAGGACCTATTGTGGTCAAATCACTCACTTTTTACACCAACAAGAAAAAGTATGGTCCTTTTGGGGATGAGCAAGGGATTCCATTTACCTCTACCCAAAAGGATGGCATTATTGTTGGATTTCATGGGAGAAAAGGGTGGTTCTTGGATTGCATTGGTGTCCATTTCCTAGAAGCGAAATATTCACTACCTCGGCCTTACTCAACAACGGCTGACATGAGATATAGTGATCAGGTATGCAAAAAAATAAATAAATAAGTAAAAAGATCCAACATTTTGATACGTTCTTGTTCTCTATATATTGAATGAAAATGTCATCCATATCTTTTTGTATTATTTAGGCTTACACCACTTTTCAATTCTAGTAATTTATCTATACACTTTGATGCAAACATTAGGCTTACTTTTTATTAAAGGGTATATTGGAAGTTCAATTCTCTACCGGCGGTGTTCATCTAATTCATCATGTTTTGCCATGATTTTGGTTCTTGTATTATTCAATAGAAGGTGGTACCTGGGCCCACAAAGGGCCTAACTCCGTGTGGCCCAGGGCTTCTACCGGCGGGGATGGTGAAAGAACCAGCCCCATGTGGACCTGGGCCTTGGGGTGGGGATGGTGGTAGCCCATGGGATGATGGAGCCTTCACTGGGATTAGGAAGATTTTCTTGATTAATGGAGAAGCCATTTATGCCATTCAGATTGAGTATGATCGGAATGGCCAATCAATGTGGTCCGTTAAACACGGAGGCAACAACGATGGTAGCTGCCATGTGGTAATAGTTTTTTTTTTTTTTTTTTTTTTCATTAATATATTTTCTTTAATGAAGTTTCACATTTTAATATTTTAGAGGCATACTAAATATCATCTTAAAGTCATAGTTAGTACGTCTAATGCCAAATTTTATTTATAGCAATTATAACTCGTGTGTCACCCTTGTTGTTTAGTGAACTTAATAACTATTTGGTTTTATCCAGATACAATTTGAGTATCCACGCGAAGTCCTCACTTGTATAAGTGGGTATTATGGGACAATTAGGGGAGATGAATACAAGAAAGTGGTTAAGTCTCTAACTTTCCATACCAATCGAGGAAGGTATGGACCGTATGGGGAGGAAATAGGCACATATTTCACATCTGCAAAGACTGAAGGGAAAATAGTTGGATTCCATGGAAAGAGTGGCTGCTATCTTTATGCTATTGGGGTCCACATGCACCACTGGTTGAATGATCGGGTTGAGAAAGGACCTATCAAAATGATGCTTAACAAAATTTTCTCTTAATCTAAGAGCTCAAGAACCTATGGTACTTGTGAAGAGTTATTTGCAAATTGGTAATAATCGACAAGTAAGGTAAATTATATATAGAAGAAAACTATGGACAAGTTATGGTGTAAAATATGGTCAACCGACTTTCATATACATTTACACCAAAAATAAAAATGTAAACTAAGTATTGAAATGTAATGAAGTTGTATGAAGGAGCAATAAAAGTATATTTATATGGTTGCTATTTAAAAGTATAGTGATATCAAATTAATATATGCACTCAAATATGCATAATACCACATAATATGAATGGTACTGCATCAGTGATCTTTATTAGCATGTTACTTAATATACAGGCTAAAATGTTCATTTTCAAAGAGAAACTCTGAAATTTAGAAATAAAGACGTAGACTTTCTTTTTTATTATCCACTATTATATTAAAAAAGTTTAACAATCTTCCACGATCACGGAATTTAACCACCAAAATGAAACTTGATTTTGACACGAAAAGTTCTTTCCCCAATCGAGCAAAAAACGACAGTAAGTGTCGTTTCCTTGCGCTAAGGAAATACCTTTTCTAGATAAAAGGACATTTCCGCCAAAAAAAACTGCAATAAGTTTTACTGACACAATGAACGATATGTCGCTTATCCAATAACAGAGCTTTTCTATAAGGGAATAAGGGTGCGTTTGGTTGGAAGGAATAGAACGGAAAGAAAATGCTATTCTATCTAATTCCATCATTTGGTTCCATTTTTACCTTCAGAATGAGTTTTCCTACGGAAAGCTCATTCACTCAATTTGAGTGAATCGTGATTCACTTGTTCAACCAAAGGAAAGCCTTTTCCATTCAGCCCTAACCATTTTTTTCCCAAGATCTCCCCGATTGAGAGAGAGAAAGCCCTAGCTCCCTACTCCCTCGACGAGTTCGTTCGTATCAAGCTCCACCGGATCTCCTCAGGCGGCCGCTCCTCTCCTTCGCGATTCCTTTTCTTCCTTCCTCCAAATCTCTGCGTCTCCTTTTCGTTTCAATCTCCTCGTCTGATTCGGATTTCCAACCGAAAGGAAGCGGTTCGCGCCGACGTTGCCCTACACGTTTCCCTAAACGACAATATGGGCCACGAATCGGGGTGTGCGGAAGCAGTTACAGAGGAAGAGGTGATAGACAAGGAGGCAGATGGTGATGAGGATGCTGTGGGCCATTCATAGACGTTTCCTCTACTCTGGCCGCGGACCAAGGATGCCCCCGTACTCAGATCCTTCACAAGAAAGAAATTTGGGAAAAATTCAATAGAAGTATTGTTGTGAGAGCAGAATTGAGAAACAGACAGCAAGTTTTGTTTTATATTTGGTGCACACAAAACATCATTTAACTGAAAGGTAGTATTTGGAGAGATAAGCATAGTAGTTCCAACATGGGTGATAGGAATTTTTTTACCATTGCCAACCATAATGTCTTCATTACCACCATATTCAGAGTGAGTGGATAGATTATGTAAATCCAAGGTCATATGGTGTGATGCGCCGGAGTCTACGACCCAGTTCGCATTGTTTTCAGAAAAGGACTGTGTCGTGAAATTGGCTTGAGGCCAGTGTGGCGCATTGGAGTTAGGGGCTGATCTCGAGCGACACACCTTGGCGCTGTGACCAACTTTGTCGCAAAGTTGACAAACTGGACGGGGTTGTCCTCCGTTGGAGTAGGGACGCCAAGCTTGGTTGAAATTTCCGGGATAAGAAAAGCCTTGTTGTCTTTGAAAATTATTTCGACCGTGATTGTTTGAAGAGTTACGGTAATTGGGATTGTATCCACCAAAATTCGGATTGTTGTGAGGTTGAGTATTGTGTGGAGCAGCAATAGAGTTTCCACCTTTTCCCTTTTTGTTGGGTTGCTTTTGATTAAATTGAGCAGTAGGAGATGGAAGCTCTGTCTTTGTAGTATCACGTTTGAGGCTTGCTTCTTGGTCAAGAAGTTTTTCATGAAGTTCTTCAAATGAAATTGGCGATTCTCGGGCTCAGATAGCGGCGGCTAAGTCCTTGAATTCAGGAGTGAGTCCATTTAGCACATGAACTACGAGCTCTCCATCTGTTAACTCATGACCAATCATGGCAAGGTCATCAAGAATGATTTTAATGGACTGCATAAATTCAGACACAGTTTTTTCTTCAAGACTAACTCTTGTAAGAGCACCCATGAGTCCGATCAAGCGTGTGTTCGACCTATTAGCATAGGTCGTCTCAAGTTTGTTCCACGCTTCTGCAGAGGTATTATAGCGTGAAACAAGAGGGGAGGCAGTACCTGTGACAGCAGTTTGAATAGCAAGAAGAAGGAGGCGATCTTGTCTAATCCAGAGTTTGTAATCTGGATTTTCGATGGTGGTTGTGGATGCAGTATCTTTCTTGGTTTGCGGTGGGCAAGAGTGAGTTCCGTCCACAAAACCCATTAGATCATAGCCGAGGAAAAGATTGGTCATTTGAGAACGCCACATAGAGTAGTTTCCTCCTTTGGATAGCTTTTGGGGAATAAGTGCAGCAGTGTTGATTGAGATAACTTGAGAATGATGATTGTCACCAGTCATGACAGTCACAGCACTGGAATTTGTAGAGGTTGAAGAGTTATCAGACATGTTTTGTGTAGGAAGAATCGACAACCGTTTGGAAAGAAGTGAAAGGGATCTTTGACTTAGAGTCAATAGGGCTCTGATACCATAAACGACAATATGGTGATGGAATGGTTTTTGCTATATTATTCACTGACTTTGTGTACGAATATATACAATTACAAAGCTGATTCTAAGGAAACAAATATGGTAATAAATATGTACAGCTGCTATGCTATAGATAAACCATTGACTTATATTTACAATGAATGCCTTAAATCATGAATGAGATAAGGTGAATCACGATTGGTTTTTTGATTTATCATTCCCTTCATAAGAATTCAGGTGCTACGCTAGTTTTTCCCTTCATCAGCGAAAAATTCTTGATAGAGAAAATAATCCATTTATGAATTCAGGTGCTACGCTAGTGTTCTCTATTCGTTTCTTTACATGTACTACAGAAGCACCTTCTCATTTTCTAAGCGGTAGATAAATATATGATCATTGATTATGGGCAAAACCTGGACCTATGAGAAACCTCCTAGAAAACATTGATTTCACTTGACAAATTTGAAGTTTAAACCCAAATTTGAGTGGCCAACTTGTACACCAGCTAAGGTAAGGTGTTTTTCTTGTATTAGAATTGTGGTTTCATGCTTTTTGATGAGGTTTTCGTGGGCTTTTTGTTTGCGCTGGTTAGAGATGAATTCTTTGTAGATAGACATATTTTTAGTTGGTTAGTGTGAGTTATTGTTGAATTGAGTGGGTGTTTCTCTTGCTTTGATCTGATTTAAGACATGATTTGGCGGAGTTTTGGTTCATTTTTGCTCAGTTCAAATGTGTTTTAGTGAGGTGTATGCCATTTGTTTGATGAAATGCTTGGCTGAAAATTCTGTTTTGGTTGTCTGAACACCTCTGATTGCGAGCGGAATATCTCTTAGAGTACTTGTTGTTTAAAGCTGAAATTTTGGGTATTGAAACTAGACACTTTGAACATGCTGTGGTCAAACTTATAGCACATCAAGTTTACCAAGAAGGATCCACTCTCCACTCTATCCTAAGAACTATTGGAATTCAAGTAGAATCTTGTTTTCAAACTTCACGAGAAACAATAGTATGTGTTTGAAATTATTTTCTATGCTAAATGGATTGAATGACTTGTATGATGGTGATTGTTTTATGAACATATTTGTCAAGGTAAATCCATTGTACCCCTAAGTGTCAATTTAAAATGAAGTGTAAAACATGGTTTAGTATTTGGGTAGGCAAGGGATGCAGGAGGGACCAGCGGACCCAAAATATAGTGGTGAAATTCCTTGAGGCACGAGGTTTTCAAAGCTGAGTAACCACTCGACTGAAAAGAACAGGTTCCGAAAACTCGCGGCCTATCAAGTACTAAGCCTATTTTATACTTGACGGGGGCCCAGGACTGTTTTGACTAGAAATGTTTTTAGACTGAAATGGGTATAGACTGTTAAGGGTGCTACTTACTAGGCAATTGCTTATTTAGTTTTTTGTGATGCAGAAAATGCTGAGGGTGAACAGTAGGAGTTGCTTGTTGCTGCCGGATAGTTCATATGTTGCTTTTGATATTTTGATATTTTGTTGCTTTTGATAAACTTTTGATATTTTGAGAGAATGTTTTTGTTGGGCTCTTGATGATATGAAGTACTAATGTTTTGAAACTAAACATGAAGAAAAATCTTTTTGATTGAAATTGTTGTAAATAGTACTTCTATGTACCTACTAATGTTATAATATGTAAATATTTGTTTTCTTTCAAACTCTTCTTTAATCAATAGAATGAAGTAATGTCCACCAACTTGACTAGACAAGTCTTATTGTGGTGTCCTCTAGTTGAGATGGAGGGTGTTACACTATATGTACACGATATGCTGTAATTATATCCCCATAGATTGTAGCGTACATATAAGAAAAATATAAAGAAATCGTATTTGCACTTACGTAGGTTAAAAGGCTTTCTTCTTCATCTTCAATATCCCGAAAACAACTATTCTTCACTTTGTTAAATTGTATTAACTAGAAATTTACTTCACTTGGCATATGACTATATTTTAGAATTATATATGTAGTTGAATGATATATTGTCATTTTTATTATTGACAGGGGCCAAAGTTATATTTTTCAGGGAACATATAATGGTAGCTGTTAAAAGTTATCATATTTGAGCTTGTGATAATTTATTATTACATAAAAATATCAAATATTATTTTTTTTATAATTGAAATATAGTTTTTAAATTATTATCCTTCAAATAAAAAGTTTTTTTCAATAATTAAATTATTTTTTTACTATTTTAATTAATTAAAATATTTAATTATTTATGATTATTAAAAGGGTATTTTTGTCAAAATACAGTTTATTTTCATTCCATTTCATTGTCAACTAAACAACATAATCCTTATTCATGTATTGATTCTATAACTCTAATCAAACAAAAGAATCAATTTATGATTCCAACACATTCCAATTCCATTTCATTCCATTATCATTCACATTACTATTCCTATTACCATTCTGTCATTGCAATCAAACACACTTTAAGTACGTCTGAATTTGTTCTGCTGTGGATAGCTCGCTTAGTTTTGAAGCTATTTTTTTATTTTTTTTTATTTTTTAAGTATGCTTGTTGGAATGGTCTGATTACAGAATCGAATGTGAGTACAGAAAAATATTTATTGTGTTTTGAATTTAAAATTTTAAACCATATCTATCAAGGTTTATTTGAGCGCGCGCGCACATATATATATTGCCAGTGGAATAGTGTGCATAAAAAATTCCAACTGTCCCATCAAATTACAAAAATGTGAGCAGAATTGATGTAACGACTTTTAGGATTCCAGTGGAGCCAACAAATCAACTTGATTCCTGGTAGGATCCACAGGAAAGAAAAAAAAAAAAAGTTTGTTCCTCGCATAAACAAAAACTAACAGAAGCTAATAACTTTTTTCTGCTATGAATTGGAAAGGAGAGGAACGAATTATGACGTTCAGTGCGTGTCCATTTCTCATGCAGAAATGCTCCATATATTCGACAGTGAGAGAAAATGAGAATAAAGGGTTGAAGCAGTTTTTCTGCTCCCATTTATGGATTCGCATATTTCCTCAAATAAGCACTAAAGAAATATAAAAGACGATATTGTCACAGAAAGAAAATCTCTGACCGTCAGAAAACACAAATGCTTTCTAGCTAGCAAAATATATTAATTATATAGACTCGTTTCTGTTAGGAGGATCTGATGCTTCTCTATTCAACCCTTGCCCTTCATAGTGCACACCCGAATTAGCTCCTTCCAGCTTCCATGAATCTATTGTTTTCAAGTCTTTGCCAACAACCCAACATCCTTTTCTGTGTCCATAAAATTCCACTCATTTCTGCCCTCTCCTCTCAGTGCCACATCCATACGCAGACCCTCCAATTCCCTAGCTTTCTTCAGCTTCTCTGCCCACCTTTGGTCTCTCTTCCAACATGGTATGTAATGTAACTATGGTTTACCAATATATTTGAACAAGTTTTCAGATAATTGACTAGTGTTGGTGGAAATTG
This sequence comes from Morus notabilis, assembly GCF_000414095.1. Taxonomy (NCBI): domain Eukaryota; kingdom Viridiplantae; phylum Streptophyta; class Magnoliopsida; order Rosales; family Moraceae; genus Morus; species Morus notabilis. The sequence goes on from NW_010367018.1 coordinate 320,696, forward strand.
TTGTTATACAGAGTGCTTGTGAGGAGTCGGGGAAGAAGCCAGTATCAGTTGGGCCATGGGGAGGACAAGACGGGATCTCTTTCGATGATGGAGTCTACTCCACGGTGAGGCAGGTTGTGATTGTTCACGGAACCGCCATTGATTCCATTCAGATTGAATATGACAAGAAAAACGCCTCAGTCTGGTCCGAGAAGCATGGCGGTCGCGGAGGCTATAGAACTGACAAGGCAAGTCACACCTACTTTACAAAAAATGCTAATTATCACTCGTTGGCTTCTTCTCTCTCTCTCTCTCTCTTTTTTTTTTTTTTTTTTTTTAATCAATAAGAAGTTGTTATGTGAGACTTGTGTGTGACGCCTCCCGCCTTAGTGGCAAGGTGCCAACCTTATACTATTACTAATAAGTTGAAATGTTGTTTAATCTACTACTTTTTACTTGACTATCACCTCGTTATATCACGTCCACACACAGATAATTTTTTTTTTTTTTTTTTACCTCCGAGTTCTCAACATGTTCTTTTGTTATATTAATGTTACATCTAGCTAACACTTTGTAATTTCATATATGGAAATAATCCCCGAAACTTATCTTAACTTATTACAGTCCGATACTTTTTAGTAACACCGTACCATCCCTTTCTTAATACTTAATACACAAACTTTTGTTCTACATTACATTACTTCTGCAAGGGAATTTTTCCTACGCGGGCGAAGTAGACACCACTCCCGTGAACCCATGACATATCCGCCACCTTACATCAGCCAATCCATCAAACTGAACTACTATATAGCTGGCTGTTTATCTATGTTACCTGCAACACGAGTAAACTGATAAGCGTATGCCCAGCAAGTATAGACATGCAATCATCTTAAAACTAGTGAAACTGTATAATGTGTCATAATGTAGGAATGCACACGTGAATATGTTTCCTTCACAAACATGCTTTAATAACTGTTTTCTGTCTTTCTGTTCTTGTTACTGTGGGCATGAGCCCCTGCTTAGCTGCCTGGTCTAGCCGGGATCTCTTACTCTTTGAGATTTTCTCCCTTGGGAGGCCGACGACCCATCAGTCTTTTAACTTTACCGAACTTTGGCTTTACATTTCAAAGTATTTTAACTTTACTGAATGCTATGCAACGCTTTCTCTACGTGCACATGCTTAACATGAGATGCATAATGCTTCATGCATACCTTAAACTGAGCATCAGGGTCATTGTTTGTTGCCCTTCTGCAATCTAGGGCACTAAGCCCTCAAATACTCAATATCACATAAACTTAGAAATATAAACAATTTCATAGTTCTAAGTCTATCCTACAATTTACTCGACTACAGATAAACATATATGTCTAAACTTACAAATAATCTGCTAGTATTCCCACTTGTTGAGAATTCTTCCTTCTTGCTTCGGTTTTCGTGTCAAAACCTGTGTCATGGAAATCGGTATTAATTTCCTATTCTCAATATCAAAATTTCTTAGATTTAGATTTATAAATCCAATCTCAAACTCATTTTTGAATTTTATTCCTCTAAGCCGAACTTTCTAGCTTAAGAGGCAAATTCCACAATTTGTGTGTCTCGATTTCTGAACCTCAATTTACTCATTCTTGGATCTTAGAACTATCATTCATACTCGAAAATTGAATCCACAACTTAATACTTACTATCTAGGTTTAGAAAATTTCGGCAGAATTTCGCCCAGCTTTTCTCGTTCCCCAAGCTTCCAATAGCTCGTTCTAACTTCCGATTTCAATTCCTGGAGTCAAGATTCATAATTCTCAACACAGATTCAACCTCAGAAATTGAACAAAATACAAGTTTTTTCCTCATCTTAAGGCTCATGGATTTTTAGTCAAAATCCACCAAAATCTCGTTCAATCGTTTCAATTCCTACGCCATTAGACTCATATCACGGTGCTTTATAAAACCTCAGTTTTGGTTTTTACTTTAACGTAAGTTTTCTGAGATTGGTTACTATTCATCCAAATCAAAAATCATAAGATTTACTATGAAAAATCTGAAATCTTACCTCTATGAGCTAAGATTTCCCGCTAGAACGCCACGGGTTTTGATTATACCGGACTGAACGAAAAAAATTCCAACAAAAACTCTTGATTCTCTTGATTTCTCTTTGATTTCCCTCTCTCTCTCTCTTGGTTCGGCCACTCTAAGGAAAGAAAAACACATTTGGCTTCTAATTCCTTCCTAAGCCTTTTTAAGAAACAAAATTAATTTTTAATTAATTTTTTTCCTATTACTTTCCAACTAAAAGACAAAATAATAATTTTTTTATTAATTTTTTTTTTCATAATTTAATTCTACTAATTCTACTTAAGTTGAATACTTAGAGACATTTGGTTCATGAATTAGAATCATGTGATTAAAACTATTTTCGATTTACGTGTATTTTTTGTGAGAGAAAACACTGTAGAGAACCATGAACTATGATTCAAATCATGGTTTGAATCCTCCAACCAAACATCCCCTAATTTGAGTGGTTCCACGTTCATCAAATTTTTCTTGTTGAGACCCAACTTTTTGTTTCTTAAAACGAGTCTCTTTCCGGTACCGATAATCTCCTCCCTCGGTACAGGTTCTATACTGCATTTCTGGATTGCCGGGTACCCCGGGTCAAACTTCTCATATTCAACCCAATTCTTTTGGGCATCTCATTAGTCAATTTCTTTTTCTGAAATTTTCATTTCAATCGATCCAGAATTGCTCAAAACGCTTACCCTTGCGGTACTAGTTTTTGAGCTATTTCTCACTCTAACTGACTCGAGAAGATCTTGTTTCAGGAACTATTGCTATTTTTTTTTTACTTCTAAGATTTCTGCTGTTTTTCTAACCTGTCATTTGGTCGTATACCAAATTTTTCAGTTTTTCAGAACTGAAATAAAACTGCTAAAATTTCTATTTTTTCACTGATATTGTACTATACATAACTGATATTTACGAATTTCCACTGAAGAAATATTCGTATTATAAGTTTACACATTTCAAAAAATTTTGTTATGTACATAAAATTTCTATACAACATTCTCTCGATCAAGTTAAAATTTTACTAATAATTTTTAAAAAAATTACGGTTAAATACCGGACTGTCCGGCATTTGACCAAAATTTTTCCAATCATTACACTGCGATTCTCAGAATTGTCGCTCATGCATAAAATATTCCTTAAACTTGACTAATAGCAAACAAGGGACTTGTTTATATTCCGGTATTTGACCAAAATTTTTCCAATCATTACACTGCGATTCTCAGAATTGTCGCTCATGCATAAAATATTCCTTAAACTTGACTAATACCAAACAAGGGACTTGTTTATAAGTGAATTCTCCAGATTAATAAATGAATTTTTAACTTTTTTCTTTCATTATTGAAAAGCTTTTAACTAGTAACTAGCTATAGATGTAATATTAGTAGATAGGTACCTTTATTAGGATCATGTCCAATTACATGAAAACTATTGTAAACAAAGATATTATATTTTATACAGATCAAGCTTGACTATCCAGATGAGTTTTTGATCGCAATTAATGGTTACTATGGCAAGCTATCTGAGTGGGGCCCAGCCATAGTTCGATCACTTACGTTGAAAAGCAACAAGAGAACGTACGGCCCATTTGGTGCTGAACAAGGAACGTGTTTTTCATTCCCAATGAGTGGAGTGAAGATCGTTGGGTTTTATGGCATGGCCGGTTGGTTTGTTGACTCGATTGGTGTCCATGTAAAGCCGGTTGATCAGAAACAGAATGAGCAGACCCGTACTCTGTTTCACTCGCAGAACTACATTGTTAATGCGACGTCGGATAATGCCAACGGTTTTTCAGTGATACAAGGGAGTGTTGGCCAGAGCTATGATATAGTTCTTGCTGTGAGACAGAGATCAGATGATTTTGGCTCTAAAGAATCTAGTAAACCTTTACCCAGCAAGCTCTCCAGGCAAGTTTCTAGCTCCGATTCCGATTCTGATTCTGATGGAAAATCGAGTGGTGCCAGAAACAAAGATCCCAGAAAGAAGGTATGGAATTCTCTCCTTTTTTTTTTTTTTTGTTTTTTTGTTTGTTTGCTTTATTTATTTATTTATTTTTTTTTTTTGCAAAAGAAAACTATTAATTATCATCATTGGTGAATTTTACTAATTAAAAATGGACATGTACGACTGTCTGAGATATTGGTAATAATCAATGAGTCCCAAAATTAACGCTAGAAAATATGTAATTGGTTGAAAAGATGTAATGATGATCACCGGTGACCTTAAATGTAGCGTTGCTCTTAAAAAAAAAAAAAAAAAAAAAAAACAAATCTCATTTAGTATTGAATGCTTTTTACATCTTAGAGTTCCACGAAATTTTATTTGATTTGCATACTACTTGATTGCAGATCATGCCCGTTGCGGGGAAGGTGCCCCCCTCGGTTGTCGAAGGTGCGATAAAGTACGGGCCGTGGGGTGGTACTGGGGGGACAGCATTTGATGATGGAGCATATACGGGTATCAAACAGATCAACATATCTCGTAACGTTGGAATAGTGTACATCAAAGTCCTTTACGACCGAAATGGTGAATCTGTATGGGGAAACAAACTTGGTGGAACCGGAGGTTTCAGAACTGAAAAGGTGACAATATAACCGTCTCATGATGATATTTATCAGTTATCACAAGGAAATATATTAGTCAAATGCTTAGACTTTCATGGATTCATATACATGTACATAATCAACTGTTTCGTGTCACAAATGTTGCAGATAATTTTCGACTATCCAAACGAAATTTTGACCCATATAACAGGCACCTTTAGCCCTGCAATGATAATGGGGCCTAATGTCATAAAGTCTCTGACATTCCACACCACCAAAGGAAAGCACGGCCCGTTTGGAGATCAACAAGGATGCCCTTTTACTTCCAAGCTGAAGGAAGGGAGAATTGCTGGTTTTCATGGGAGAAAAGGGTTGTTCTTAGATGCTCTTGGTGTATATGTTATAGAAGGGAAAATGATGATGACTCCTGAGATAGATTCTTCTTCAAAAGCAATAGTCTCACATGGTGACCATCAGCAATCAGCATTATCTGAAATAGACCATCCTCAGTGGCCTAACAAGTTGATTCTTACAAAGCGAGGACCAGCGGAAGAGGTAAATTTAGAATAGTTTCATAACCAGCAATGTGTTGCATACTTTCTAACTAATCATAAATTTACATGACGTTCACGCGTACATGACACTTTTTAGTAGTTGAAAAAATACCGCTTGTAATTTTTTATTTTTTTCCCCAATAACATAGAAGGTTGCTTGTGGAGTGGTAAAAGAACCTTCTTCATGTGGACCGGGACCGTGGGGCGGGAATGGAGGGAGGCCGTGGGATGATGGAGTGTTTTCCGGGATTAAGCAGATATATTTGACGAAATCCTCAGAAGCCATTTGCTCAATACAGATCGAGTACGATCGAAATAATCAATCAGTTTGGTCTCCCAAGCATGGAGGCAATGGAGGCAACACAACACATCGGGTATGTATAATACCATTTCAAACCCAACAAACATCTTACACTTACATCTTACTGAATTTAGACATAAATTCAATGAAAGAACTCTCTATTTTTTTTTTCCTTCTATTTTTGCAGATAAAGTTGGAGTACCCGCATGAGATCCTCGTTTGCATAACTGGCTTTTATGGCGGCATTACTAAAGATGAGAAGGCACAAGTACTAAAGTCATTAACATTTTATACAAGTCGTGGGAAGTACGGTCCATTTGGAGATGAGATTGGGACATATTTCACTTCTACGACCACAGAGGGAAAGGTGGTGGGTTTACATGGGAGGTGCAGTTTCTACTTGGATGCCATTGGAGTTCACATGCAACACTGGCTGGGAAATCAGAGAACCTCAAAGTCCTCTCTCTTCAAAATCTTCTGAGTGGCAATTTTGTGTTTCCAAAATAAGATGTGACATTTTCTTGGATTTTCCCATCGAATTAGCTGTCCGTTGAAATTTAAAATAACGAAAAACATGGGTGTAGTTTTAAAAGATGAAATAAAGCCTTTGGATAGCTGGTTTTGATCCACTTTCAATTGAATTAAGAACTTTGGTTTGATTTTTTTATCAAAAAAAAAAAAAAAAAATGGTTTGAATAATTATTTGGTTGAGTTTCGACGGGGTACGTGGCTCTCTATGTTGAGTATTCTTGTTACAGTTGTTACTCCAGATTGGTTCCAAAACCGTTGTCGTATCACAATTGTCTCTCAATTTCTAGTTCTTATTTTTAGAGTAGGAGAGATGGAAGAAATTTGAGGGAGAATAATTAGATTTTAAAATGGATTGGACTTTTATAGTAAAAAGTTAAAGGAAATGAGATAAATATTTTTTAGAGTGTATAATCTGGATAAAAATCTAAATTCATACACTATAAAGATAAGTTTAATAATTTTCTCAGAAATCAACCTGACCTAATACCTTACATGTATGTGATTATGTTTATATTTAGATGATATGTGACTCGGTATTATTTTCAAATGAAAAAAGAAAAAAAAAATTAAGAGAGGGAGAGAGAGAGAAACAACAATCAAGTGAGGTTAAACAAAGTCGAAATCATTTAAAACGACATGTTAAAACAACAGACGACAAGCAAAAAAAACATACTCTTATGCTTAAATTTCTAATTCTTATTTTCAAATGGAAAAGGAGAAAATTAAGAAAGAGAGGGCAATCAACTGAGGTTAAACAAAGCCGAAACCATTTAAAACAACATGTTAAAAACAACAAACGACACAAAAAAGAACATATAGTTAACCTGTTAAAAACAACAAACGACATCACAAAAGAACGACACACGTTACGAAATTACAATGCTAATTGAGAAGACAGTTATGAAAATGACGACATGTATAAAGAGCTAGAGAAAGAAAATATTTAAAAATATTTTCCCGAGAGAGGACATCGTAGAGTGGAGACACAGGATGACGACATAACATAGAACAACAATATTTAAAAATGAAATGTGTAAAAAAATTGCTTATAAACTACAATCGATCGCCGAGGAAAACAAAGATCGCCTGAAATGACTTCATGGATGCATCATACACAAAGAAACAACGACGTAGAAAACCACAACACTTCGATAAAACAAGAGCAGATAAACTGACATCAAGTCGTAAAGAAACGAAGTCGTAATAAAACTTCAATGTTGAGAAACCACACCCCCCAACAAAAATGACACAGAGAAACCATGATATTCCATCATACAGTCGGTCGTATAAATGAACAATTCAGTACCTAAAAATAAGATTTTTTAAGGTAAAATACCTAAAATACTCCCAATATTTTGTTAAAATACCATTTTTGTCTATTTTATTATGCAAATGCCCAAAACGCCTCTAGTGTTTACAAAAATATACCCAAAAATACCCCTTAAAGTAATTATATTTTTAAAAATATCATGATTACTATTTTCAATTTTTATTAAATACTATTTAAAACATTCCTAAATTAAAACATTAAATAAAATCAATCTCTAAAAAAATGAAAAGATCTCAAAATAATTAAAGTATTTCTTTAATTGGTATATTTATTTAAGAATTCTTTAAATTTTTATCGAACTCTTTAGTTAAATCATATTTAAAATAACATTTAATATAGTTTGGGAAGGGTAATCATGATATTTTTAAAAATTAATTACTTTAAGGGATGTTTGGGTATGATTTTATAAACACGGGTATTTACATAATAAAAGGGGTAAAAATGGCATTTTGACAAAATATAATAAGTGTTTTGGGCATTATTTCTTTTTTGTTTTAAAGAAGCAAAAACTAAAAAACAAGTAGTAATCATCTTAGAATCACAAAACAACAACTTACAAGAATGACATATTGTAGGGAAACGACATCTAGAAACTATAACACATCATTAAACGACGGCAAAATTTGCACCAAAATAAAACGTAATGCCTACAAATGAAATCCGAGAGAAAGGATTGAATATTATAACGACACGACAACATCATTAAAAATGTTGAAAAAATATCTATCTGAAATAATGATGATTGAAAAACGACATCCAAATGGCACTTCATGTCGTATAAAAATGATAGCAAACAAAAACGACAAGCCATAGAGAGATTAAATTACATATGCGAACTACATTGTGGGGAATGTAACATAAAAAAAAAAATCGAGGATGGAGAAATGAGGACATCTTATAGAACGACATCAAAACATTCTAAAGAGACGACAATAATATAATACGACATGAAAACATTCTAAAGAGACGACAATAATATAATACGGCATGAAAACATTCTAAAGAGACGACAATAATATAATACGACATGGCAAACAATTTTTCTTTCTTCCCCACCCCCCCTCCCACCCACATTGTTTCTAACAAACAACATTCTGCATACCTAAAAACGACAGCTAAAATTAGGTTGTAAACACACGGCATGAATGGAAACGACAACATAAGTTGTAGACAAGCGACATGAGGGGAAACGAGAATATACGGACGACATGGTCGTACAAAACAAATTAATAGTAAAACATCAAACAACAGTACAGGAAATGGATAAAATGTTGATACCACGTAACCAAATAGGAAAATTTCATTTTGATGCCCTGTCTTATATCGAAATATACATTTAGTATCTTGTATTTTTGACAATTTTATGCATGTACCTTAACGTTTTGTAAAATAGTTTTTTGTACAAGAAGACAATTTATGAGATGTGAAATGTCAAATTTAACCTTACCATTAATTAATTAGAAACTAAAGTTTTCAAACATATTTTTAAAAAATGTTTTAAATATAATAAAAATTGGGAGTTTTAATTTTTTTTTAATTTTATGGTTTTTCAAATTATTTTTAATATGTTTTCTAAATATAAATAAATTAAGTAAAGGGTACAAATGACATTTTATGTCCTAAAAACTGCGTCAAGGTATCAAAAAGTATTTTCTAAAATGTCAAGGTACTTACATGAAATTATAAAAACACAGAGTAAAACTTTCGATATAACATATGATACTATAATGATATTTCTCCTAACCAAAAATGATGTAAATCCACAACATAATGAATATGATGGCTGCTATTTGACCCGCCTCTCCTTTGTCTCACAATTCACACGTAGAACATAGTTTAGGGTGCAATTTATAATATTTTGAAGTTTAGGGGCTAAGTAGGATAAGAAACATAATTCAAGGACCCAAAGTGAAATTAATCTAACAAAAAGTTTTTAAGAAAAAGCGCGAGAGAGTTGAAATTCATTGGTCGACATGACATAATGAAATTCCAATTCTGAAAGCCATCATGTGATTTGAAACCAAGCCATTGAATCTTAAAAGGACACTCTGGTCCGTGGTGGGAGAGAAAACAAAACAGGGGTGAAAATTGCATGCTCAAAATTAGTAATAAAAAGAATTCAGTTTTTATTTTTTACTTCCTGAATTTTCGTAATTTTAATTTCAAATTCTTTAATGTATCACTGCCTCAGTATTCTTAAACAGTAACGTTAAAAAAAACCTTCTTCGTTCATCAACAAGAGGTGTGTCCTAATGTGTCTCCTTTCATAAAAATAATTAGGGACCTTTGGAGAGTCCATGAGCTAGGCTCCATTTCTACAAGCATATAGGTCATGGTTTCTTTCTTTTCCTTTTGACTTAGTGGCTCATATATATCACGTAATTAATTCTAAAAAGGAAAAAGGAAACAAAAAAAAATCAAATATGACACTTGAACAAATATCGTTCATTAAGAACCGCAAATGTAGATAATTCATTTCTCACTAGAAAGATTTATAGAAATAGAAAGAAGAAAAGAACTTTCTTTATTTAGAGAGCTAGTACTTTATTTCTGCATCATAATTAAAACACCATGAGTACTAGTAGTACCCACGCACGCACGCACACATGTAATTAATCAACTTTTGAAATTTTGCTAAAAAGTTTCGCCTATCTTATCAAGGAGGCAACTAATTAAAGGACTGATTTAATAATAAATTACACACAACAAGACAATTGTTGGTTAGTTAATTACTACTAAATTTGGTAGCTTGACACATTGCACTGAATTAAGTGAACAATGATTGTTGTAGTTTTCAGTCTTTCATAAATATTATTTCATGGCTAAGTCAGACTCAGATTATAGAAGATGGTTCCATTACATATCTAGGGCTATAAGTTATTGAAATGGACCTATTACCTGCACATCGCACTCGGAACTCGTGAAATTGGTCATCATCCATGTGCAACTTGTGCAATCTCTGGACAATCCCAAAACGAATGGCACCAAACAACAGCAAACCGAACTGATATATATCATATATTCATATATTGTGGTTACGTAACCCCCCAATAATGGACCAATAATACATATGGTAGATTCTCTTCTCAGTACCTAAATTATCTTTTGCATGGGGAGGGAGGGGGACGGGGACGTGGCACGTGATGCGAATGGCCTATATTGTACTCTCTCACCTTCGTGGGGCTTTGCATGATATGACCCGGCCCGTTTTGTTGTCACATTTCAGTTAATACTTCAAGTAAAGAAATCAGAACCAAACTAAAATCTTGTGATAATTGAGATGGTACTTATTTTCAATTTCTGCATTGCGGCTGGCGTTATTCACATATATTATATCGTTAGTCTACTGATGATAATATTCCGAATTATCCATTGCACTTTGCACATATACTTACATGTTCACACGATATATACATCCAAGCAAAAACGTACTAGTCAGTCCCTCAATTTTCTCTTGTTGGTTTCTCCTATAAGGAAATTCCCTCGAGGTTTGAAGTAAGCACTTGACTAGTTTGATCCCATTATTTGTGTGAAGAAAGACATAAAAAGATCAAGTATTAGAATACGTACAATTATTATGTGACATGTGAAAGGCACGTACCACAAGTATCTCACATAATATTGATCATGTATCTATCTAAAATTTTCTTCATATATGCCACTATTAGATCTTTCCAGTTGCCAAACTTCCTAAATATGGCAATGTGAATCACTGTTCAAAATGACTAGACATATTAAGTGGATAAAAGGAATGGCCGAGGAATCAAACTACCATTATATATGGTCAGAACCTTTATTAAGTTTCCTATCTTTTCTTTCACTTGATCTTCTGCCCACCGGGAAGTATCTTTAGTGGTCAGTTTGCGTATATTCGAGGAAAACATTCTATTTTCTATTCCATTTAGTACTGCTCTAATTTCCCAACCAAATTGCAGTTTCTAGACATTATAGAAAATGTATGTACGTAGTTTATGCGAATCCCTACCAAATCTTAACCATTAAGAAAGACCTAGATATACACGTCTCAATTACTTTAAAACAACAATATTAGTACTTATAATTAAGTCCCTTGATAAATATATATATATATATATATATATACATATATATATATGTGTGTGTGTGTGTATGTGCATACTGGCGAACCATATGGGCCCAACGGGGACAGCTGCCCTTACTTGTCTAATTGGCTCCTTTGTATTAATATAACCCCAAAATAATTGTTTTTTTTTTTTTTTTTTACAATTTTCTTCTTACTTTATCCCACTGAAATTATTAATTTACAAGATTTACACTTAAGTTTTTGAAAAAATTTCAATTATACCCCAGAAATTTAGCTTTTGAATTTAATAGACATATATTTCAAATTAAAAAAACCAATTAAACCAAAAATCAACTATAATAATATGTGAATTCGTAAAATTTTTAACTGTTAACCACAAAAATTGAATTAAAATAATTATAATATCATCTTAATTGAAAGTTTTAGTTTAATTCACGCCCTGAATGAATTTTTTGATTCCAACGAAAATGAAAGAGCCAATAATTAAAATAATAACACTTGGGAATGAGCTGTAAAAACTATTAAGAGCAAGAGAACCCTTCTTTTCTTGCTTCTCGTATTGCAATCACTCTTTTCCTTTTTCAAAGCCTATATGGAACCCTTAAATCAGTAGGGGCTTCTGTAGTACAAAGGGAAAAACGCATGATTATTCCTCCACACATACACATGAAAAATTAAAAGGAAAAACAAAAAAAAAAAAAAGATAAAAGAAGAAAAGAAGAATCTAATCTTAAGAATAATTGGTGTCAGCAGGTAGGAAAAGGAGGAAACACAAAAAGGAGAAGCGTTTACTTCTTTTCTTTGTGCAGCTTTGCCTCTAAAGTGACAGTTGTAATATTATAGCAAAAACAAAAAACAAAAAAACAAAACGATCCATGCAGCCCGTTGGATTGCACTTTGGGAGGGAGAGAATTAAGAGAAAGAAACCGTGATTGGTAAAAGGTTGGTTTTTAACTAAAAAGATAGACAGGTTGAAGGAATGGTTATGGAAAGAGATACAATCACTCTCTTTTTTCTTTTGCAAATTTTAATGATGATATTATCTGATTTAGCTTTTTTACACACGAGATTTAGAATATCTACAATCTTTCAACGGGGAGATTTTTATATGTAAAGAGCTAGAAACAAGGAACCCACTTTCTATATATTTGAAGCGTTGTAAGTGGACACACACACACACACGTATGTATCACGTAAAGTATGCAGGCATAATCCAGCCCCATTATATGAGAACATTAATATCTGCTGCAATATATACTGTCATTGTATATGCATATATATATATATATATATATGTAATTGATCAGTACATACATGGAACAACAATTTCTTTAAAAAAAATAAAAAAATAAAAAAAAAACAAAAACGTTTGCAAAATCATTGGTTGTATAGATCATACAATAATTGGATTGCATACTTATTCTATGTTCTATTCATGATTAATATTAAATATCACACTAACACTGCGGGTTTATAATTAATTCAACAAACGTTGATCAAATAAAGTAATGTCTAAATTAACACGGTGAATTAGATAGCTAGAATTATACATTTAATTATTGTTGTTTGTTTCTATCCAATTTTGGCACATTTCTACATACCGAAAGCAAGTGTTTTACAAGTTAGCATATATTTAAAGTGCGCGGAATGAAGTTGGGGTTTTTGAACTAAATAATTGCAATGAAATTAATCATTGATGGTATATTGCCAGCTAGTCTTACACCCAACAAAAAGGGAATAGCAAATGATAGTTGAGTATTAATGCAAGTTGATCCCACACAAATTGGTGGGGCCTCCAATTGATGATTCGATCGTTATCGAAATGCATCCATCCAAGTGATTTCTATATATATGCACCTGATTGAGTGTGAAGTTTGTGAATTATGTGTGTACAGACACGTCTCTACTTGGTATTGATTGAGTAGTTAAATTGATCATACGGTCTGACTCACTAGAAAAATAATAATATCAATGCAAGAAAATGCCAAATAATATAGTTTTTAGTTGGAGGGAAAAATAAAATTGTATGATAAAACATATGCTCATATATAGAAAAGTAAGTTTTAACATACAGGTAACTGTCATTAATAAATCATTTGATGAAAATTAGTAAACTAATAGTTTTGAAATCGCCATATATAACCAATAACACATTTCTCGACAGTTTAAGATATTATAACCGCACTTAACCCTAGTAGCCAGCTCGGAATCTACCACACTCAACAGGATCTATGTGTTCTATTGTTTACTTATGTAGTTAATTAGGTCCACATCATTCAGTATTGCCTACATATGTAATCCTTATAGATGGACCCACATTATTATCATGATCAACTCAAGAGTTTAAAAAACATGATGTATTAAAGTTCAACAGCGATCTAATCCTAAATATTCCTTCAACAATAAGTCATGATCAAGTAATATAATATGATAGATCAATCCAGAAATTAATTTTGTACGATATATATAGTTTGTCAAACACTATTCAGCATCAAGTAATGGATATTGGACAATAATTAGAGTGATTTCTAATCGCAACCCATAATCCTACCTGTTCTAAACTAAAATCTCATAATTAAACTTGTATTCAACATTTCCTGTTAAAATTAATACATCTTCAAAAATCACGAAATTTTAAGTGACATATTCTACAAATCAAGAGTGTCCAAAAACTATCCAAATTTCAACAAGAATAATTACACTCTCCTCCGTCATTCCTCGAAAGGCGTGTTGTTACGACAACGAACACATTTTCTAGATTTTGTAGTCTATGCCCTAAAATTTGAGATGCTATAATTACTTTGCCATCTTAAGCCCGATTTGAGAAATCTGTATACCGTTTGATCTCTTTCTAAGCTTTAAATTTATTTCATTTGACCCATTTCGATAAATAGAAACAAATTCCATATGTCGAAGTTGAGCTGTTAATCATTTTGTCCAAAACTTCCAAAAGTTATGACTTATGTTCTATCGTATTCGTCCAAATTTTTAAAAAAAAAGTGAACTTAAATAAATTATTGGCTGATGAATATTCATGTATTATGAATATTATAATCTAAACTCTTCCAAATGAATCTGGAGTTCATCAAACCCTAACCCAAAATATGTCAAATTTTCCCAATATCGCTCAAATCACATGAAAATTAATTTACGTTGGGACTCTTGCCTCAAAAGCCAAGTGAAAATCTCCAAGCATCTCTTCATCTTCTTCAAGATTTATTACCATCTTCTATCTCTTTCTTTTCCATATACCGTAAAAAGAATCGTCTGGATAAAGTAATACTGCTAGAGTTTTTTTAGGTATACCAAATTCCTCCTACTTAAACATCCAAATTATAAGGCTAATTTTGTCCTTTCCTCTTTTTTTATTATTTTTTATCCCTATCGCTGTAACAGAATGTCACATCAAATAAACGAAAACTCCAAACCATATATTATAATGTTGATCGATGAAATCTGTAATTTTCGCATGATTGCAACTCAAAATTAACCCTAGGAATACCTAAATTGTAGGTATAGACGTATTCAATAGTGAATAAACTATTAACTTTATTTAATGTAATCAATATGGGAAGCCAATCTCTGAAGAACTCCTTTACGATCTCTTTTAGCCGGAAAAAAATGGAAACTTTCATATTAGTACCCTATATTTTAGTATAATTTGTCTTTCAGTACTATGTATTTTTAATAATTTTAAATCGGTACCTTAATGTTTTAAAAAATTATTTTTTAGTATCTTCAGGTCATTTTTTGGAATGTAAAATATCAAAGTTACACTTCTCATTAACCAAAAAACTAATAATAAATTTAGAAAGATTCTTTAAATTTTTTTGAACATTTAAAAATTTAAAATAAAAAATAAAAATATTGCTTTAAATTAAAAATAATTTTTTTTTTAGAATTTTTCTAAATTTATTAGTTTTTGGTAAAGTAATGAGAAATGTAAATTTAACATTTTACATTCTAAAAAATGATCTCAAGGTACTAAAAATATTTTTTTAAAACGTTAAGGTATCAATTTAAAATTACTAAAAACACAAGTACCAAAATGATTTAAAAAAATAGAACAAATAAAAGTAAACGTTAATGTGGTTACCAAGGGGCTGTTCTTTTGCAACAAAACTCAAAAAAAATTTGAACTCGAGCTAGTTATAACTTTATTCAAGTTCATGTTCTTTTGTAAAATTTAAGTTTGAACTCGAGTTTGAATTCGAGTTTAAACTCGAGTTTATGGCTAAACTCGAGTTCAAGTTTTCCTTTCAACTCGAGTTCATAAACTCGAACTCAAGTTAATGAACAATGTTTTTTCTATTCTTAAAAATGTCATAACTTTTTCGTTTTAATTCTAATTGAGATGATTTTTTTTCTATGCATTCACAACGAAAAGACGAATAAAACCCCACCCATATACCCTATTAAAATTTTTCATCACTATTGAGTTTTAATTAAAATACTATCTAAATACAAAGTTAAGTTTTGACTCACTCAAACACAAACTCAAAAAGATTCTCAATTCAAATCATAACTCAAATATGCACATTCAAACACAAACTCAAGTTGCAACTTCAACTCAAGTTATAACTCAAACTCAACTCAAAATCATCACTCAAGTCACTTTTAACTCAAAAATACAAAAGAACAACCCCCAAAAGTTCCAAACCAACTTAAAATAAATTGGGCGAATCTTGATTTTATTATTTAATTCATTTCTATTATTTAAAATATATGACTTTTTTTTTTTTTTGTATTGATGAGGATAAGATCACAGAATGAGAGGGAAATATTTCACAAATTGAATATTGTCTGTACACCATTGAAGATTTTTCTTTTCTTTTCTTGACATACATCGTTCAAGAATATCTAAAAAAGGATCGTTCAAGAAAATCTAAAAAAAGAAGGAAAGTGAAAAAAAAAGGAAGAAATAAAGTACTTGATTCGAGAATGCAACCCAGTACCCACTTCTCCTTTTGGCTCTTAAAGAAAAAAGATCTTTATCGAGCACTTCAAATCTCTATATGGTTTTTTTGTGTCAGATTGTCATGTGTATTAAAATACAAACCAAGGGGTACGTACTTACATACAATTGGCTACTATGGATAGCTAGATCCAAGTGAATAATATATATAAGTGAGTATATGGTTACATTATATATATATATATATATATATATATAGAAGCATACATGCCCCCCAATCCAAATCCCAAAATTTTCTCTTACGTACATTAATTTTTTGAATCCCATGTATGATATTATTATTAAAAGGATTTGGACATACTTTTCTATATGGTCCTTTAAGTAAAGGACAAATTCACTTGTAACTTCAATCTCCCGATGGATACATAAAACATTACATGAGATGATGTATGTAGTACACCTTAATTTGCAATGTAGGTTAAATCAATAATGATGCTCACTAATCTTTCTTCTATATGTATCTAGTACTTTGAAGAAGAATTCCAACCACACTAATTAACATATATATATATATATATATATATATATATATGATATGCCCCTTTAAGTTATAATCCTTAATTAGCGCTAGTACTTAATCATGAGTATAACTAATTAGACATATGCAAGTCATGCCACGAAGAAATAAATAACGTAGTACTGATCAAATCAGATGAGTGGGGTAGGCTTGTGATGACTTTAAAGAGGGTCCTACTCCAACATGACGCATATGAATTCTTTCGTTGAAGACAATATATTATAGGCATTGTATCTAGACTAAACACTTTGCAATGAAGTGTAATATAATTAGCACGTACAATTTGGTTTTTCTTGGAGACCATCCATGTTTGTGATATATCGCCAGTACAGTCGAAGAACATCACGCACTGTGAAATGTTCGTGCATGCCCTAGACAAAGAATTTGCTGATTCTGTAATGGCGTTGATTTTCCTAGTTCCGTTGCTTATAGACGACACATAGAAAAGTAAACGGGGAATCGAAAAATCTAATTTGTCATCTTTTTGGACAAAACAAAGATTGATTTATAGTCGTAAAAGATTGATTTATAAGACGATTTGAGACAAACATTGTACTGCTCGTTCTAACGATTTGATTGATTTGACTATCAATAATGGGTAAACAGTACTTTAAGCCCTGGCCAGTGGAGCTTCAATATTGATGTTCTAGCTAGCTGGTTATGTAACAGAGAATAGAAGTTCAATTGTTCATATGACCAAGCTTCAAGACAATTTAAGCAACCAAAAAAAAAAAAAAGTACACATCTTCTCGTTCCTAGCTGATTAGTTAAATTTATTTTTGTGCAATGGATTAACTAAGTTCTTTAATGTTATATGATAAATTACCATCTTCTGAATCAATTCACATCTTGACAGTACTCATTAACTATATATATAAGGTGAATTCACTATTATAAATAGTGGATTATACGCTTAAAATATGACGACAGTTTCTTTAAAAATTCTCGTGTATGTGCTATTTAAAACGTGGCACGCAATCGTATTTCAAATTTTCGTATTGCGGACTAGACTGCAATTTCAGGAAGTGGGTTAGGATGGTTTTTTTTTTTTTTTTTTTTTTTTGTGTTTTTGGTTAAGAAAAAATCTAGAAATTAATTAGTTAAGTTGATAACATGATGTCGAACCGCAAAACTGTGACAATTGATTACCAACGTGGACCATTCCAAAATAGAATGCATTATGCTTATATTCCTCAAATTACTATTTAATTTGGAAACTTGCAAGGATCAGTGGCATCCACATTCCACACTGGTAGTGCACAAACTATTATTATTAGGTGGTCCAACATAAATGTTTTATGAAAACTTGAAAAGCATGCACTATAATTAATTGATTAGTCAATCATTTTCATTCTGGCCGATTAGGCCCGGTGAGTTAGACAAGAGCATTTGTTAAGAAGAATCATTAGATCATTGGGACCTCTCTAAAAGACAATACATAAATCATTAGTTTTCAATCAGTTTTTAAATATTGTCAAGACTGAAGAGAAAGTCCATCTCCAGGTCATGCCGCCAATTGTGAATATCAGTATTTGTTACAATATTTTGCTATTTTGAGACCCAGTTATATCCAATAAACCCGTAAACAGGGTTTTGTTCAGCCTACAAATTGATTTTTTTTAATATTAAAAAAGTTTTAAAAAGGTATAAATTTGTAACTTAAAAAGTGAGCGTCAAACCCCCACTTGAACAATGAACACCCACTTGATTAAAATTGACCAGTCTCAAAGGATAATAAAAATCGAATAAACCCAAAAAGTTGGCACCAATTGAACAATGAACACCCACTTGCACTTGAAAATTGGCAAAATTAGTAAGAAAATTTTCTTCTTTTTTTTTTTTTTTTTTTTTTTTTAAAAAAAAGAAGAAAAAGGAACAAAATTTGACTAATCTCCAAACACCCAATAGTTGTCCATTATCAATGATTTTTTTTTTCATTAGTTGCAAAGCATTATTTTTGGTGTTTATCATGGATATGGCAAACCATAACTACCCTTGTAATCTAAGGCTTAGATTCTGTGATTGTCTTGGGACTTCGAGAAGGAAAATAGATTTTATACACGTACATATATAAAAAGATATATTTATAATTATATGAGATTGGCAAGATAACATAAGGCAGCGGTTACGACTGTATCAATTTAATAATACGAGCTTAAGCATCGGCTTCTGTTGATGAGTATATTTGGGCTTTTTTAAAGTGAGAGGAGAGAAACGAAAAGAAACGCAGAGAGAGAGAATCTTTATTGGCTGCAATGCATAAGCGTTATAACATCGTCGCAGTCTCACAGCACCCACGTGAACTTTCTTTCGCTCACGTCCCCACACAGATCCTCCGTATCCATATGTGGGTCCCACAAAACCCTTCCCCCCTTCCGAAAAAATGCACTCCCTGGGTCCCACCTACTGTACATCTCTTTCCCAGCACACGTGTCACCTCACGCCCTGCACGTGAACGGCCACGTGTCTAGCAGGCCCCACTGGCATACACATCCTTCCCTCTCGCGCATCTCCTTAAGTACCCTCTCAATTCCTTGTCCTTTAAATTGAGGACTTGTATCATATATGCTAGACACACACACACACACACGAAAAGAGAGAGAGAGAAACAGTCAGACTTTATAGTATACGCTTAAATTTGAGTTATTAGTTTCTCGTTGCCTTCACCATCTATATCTTCTACATATACATATGTACGATATTATGTGGAAAAAAGATCATCATCAGATATTCACTTTGTAACGTGAAATCAAGAGAGAAAAAAAGGCAGATTATATATATATATATATATATAGATGAGAGAGAGAGAAGGAGAGAATCTGTTCATGTTGCGTGGAAAATCTTTAAAGTGCAATCCGGCTTACGTTACCCACACACCGCTGCCACAAGATTTTGTTCTCTGCTAATTCCCCATTTGATCAATACCACCACCACCGCCTACTTCTTCTCTCCGCCGGTGTGCGCACTTTTCTAATCCTTCATCCCCTTTCTTTCCGCTATAAAAACCAAAAATTTTACCAACAAAAGGTTCTCTTCTTGAGAACAAGGTTTTTATATACATCTGTATAAACATTCATTATATATAGATATATATATATATATATATATATATGGCTACAAATAAGCTTCTCTTGACCTTCGCTATTTGTAGACTAATTGTAACCGTCGGATTGACGGTGGACCCCACGGAGCTTCTCCGCCTGGGGGTCGACGGCCAGCTAAGCGTCGACCCGGCTGACGTCGAAACGGCGTCGTCGGACTTCGGCTTGATGACGAGAGCCAAGCCGCTGGCAGTCTTGCACCCGGCCTCAGCTGAAGACGTCGCGAGGCTCATCCGAGCGGCTTACGGCTCGGCGCCGGGGCTGACAGTATCGGCGCGGGGACACGGGCATTCGATAAACGGACAGGCGCAGGCGACCAACGGAGTGGTCATCAAAATGAGCAGCTCAAGAGAAAGGACTGCGGCTGATCAGACTTCGGCGGCGGCGGCGGCGGCTCGGCCTCAGGTTTCGGAGAGAGAGATGTACGTGGACGTGTGGGGAGGAGATTTGTGGATAGATGTGCTGAAGGCGACGTTGGAGCATGGCTTGGCGCCAAAGTCGTGGACGGATTATTTGTATTTGACTGTCGGTGGAACGCTTTCCAATGCTGGAATCAGCGGCCAAACTTTCAATCACGGTCCTCAAATCGCAAACGTTCAAGAACTCGACGTCGTTACAGGTTTTTCTTTTTTACTCCACTTTTCCTCTCTTGCATGTTTTTTTTTAATATATATTTTCTGTTTGAATATGTATCACCTAATTAGTTCTTTCCATTACATTACAACGTTCTTTCCCAATCGAGCTATGATGGTTTATTTATTTATTTATAATACCTGAAAAACGAAGATATATTGTTCTCTGGCTCTCTCTCTCTGTTTTTTTTTTTTTGGCTTTGTACTTTGAGCTGATCTGTTCGTAAAGTCTTTTTTAAAGCTTGGTTTGATCTGGTCGTAGTAGTACTACAGTGTGTCAGCACCTAAACTTGCGGCATCCATATACATATAACATATATGACATACCGTATATTTGTGTCTGTTTGTTTGGGCTTTGAAATCATGTTTTTTCTCGTGATCAATATATATTTTCAAAACTATCTTTAAATATAAAGTTTATTCAAGCGGCGGTAGGGATATCTTTGTTTAAACCCTATATGAGCAAAGCGTCCAAGAAAAAGAGTTGGTTAATCTGTTCATGTGGTATAACTTCACATGGCCTCTTTTGTTGTGTCTGATTAAATTAATAGAAGAACATTCCCACATTAATATAAATTAATTGTTGAACGTGGTGTAGGTTAAGCTTCAAATTCTCTATGTTTGGTTAATAGATATCGTAAGATTTTCTGACATTAATAGAACGCAACATAGGTTAACGTTGTTGTTTTATATATATTATGGCTATAACCAGGCAAGGGTGAGCTCTTGACGTGCTCGGAAGAGAAAAACTCAGAGCTGTTCCACGCTGTTCTCGGTGGTCTAGGGCAATTTGGAATCATAACTAGGGCTAGAATTGCTCTTGAACCAGCTCCTCAAAGGGTATATATCGTTTTTTTTTTTTTTTTTTTTTTTTCCATATCCCTCTTACTCTATTTTTCTTTTATGCCGTAATAATTTTTTACTTGTTTGAAATGCGCTTTCATGAGTTGGTTCCACGGTGGGGCACATAAACTCTTGCAATAAAAAATTCCTAGTATTTGTTAATGACAAAACCTAAAAAGGCAAAAGGGTATCATGGTCTAAAGAGTTCTAAGGGGTTTGGGTCCATGAAAGCTAGCTTTTTAACCCATTCAAACGGCTGTTCCATAGCTGGCAATGTTGTTGACGTGTCCTTTTGCCTCTCTTTCTGACGTGGTCTTTTTCTCTCTTTTTGGTGCTCTTTTGCCCTTTTTTTTTTTTTTTTTTGGTTTCCTTCTTATTATTGTTGTTGTCCATTTAGGTGAGGTGGATTCGAGTACTGTATTCCAATTTCTCCTCATTTACCAAAGACCAAGAGTTTCTAATCTCTTTGCATGGACTCCCGGCATCCCAAAGATTCGACTATGTTGAAGGTTTTGTAATAGTAGACGAAGGCCTCATTAACAATTGGAGATCTTCATTTTTTTCACCTCGAAATCCTGTTAAACTCAGCTCTATTAATGCCGATGGAGGTGTATTATATTGCTTGGAGATAACAAAAAATTACGATGAATCAACTGCCGAAACCATTGATCAGGTATTAATCAAATTTTAATTTATTATTATCCGGCCCCTTAATATGTTAGCGTTACATTTATATATCTTGTGTCATTATAATTCGTAGCATATGTTGTCGTCATATATAGTATAGCTAGAAAAATGTCAAAAGAAATATATTAAGTTGACATCATATTAGAAGTGATCTTTCTTGTTTTTTGTTATCTTGGTTGGGTTAAGTGATGCATATCTATTCAAAGTAGGTGGCGCTGGCGCCGATAATTGATTAGGCGGTGGTGACATTCCAGTCTATTAAAAGCTACACTGTCTTCTAAATGCGACTATATATTTGCTAGCTGTATTTAGACAACTACCCTTCATTCTTGTAGCAATCTGTGGCCCTTCTTGTGGGCCTAATCTGTCTGATATAATAACTTAGGGCATGCAAGTTTTTTCCAAAGCCGCCAGTACCGCCTACTAAGGTAAAAGACAAAATCTGTTTAATTTTGGTTTGACATATAATATATATAGACGAAAGTTAATATATATAACAATTTGGAAAACCTAAAGAAATACGTAACTATAAATATACGTATGAGTATATCTTCTATTTTGCGGCCATGTCTTTATTATTGGTGTCCTTCATGCTAAAGCAACACCTAGTCAATCAATAGTTGCTTCTAACGAGACTGAATTTTCTATACATATAACTTTCGAAAGTCTCTAGTTGGGTGGCAAAATTCTTGGCTTCCAACCACCCCGGTGCTAAAATTCTTGGGTTTTCGTTAAGGATAGTACGTATTTTACTAGCGTTTTTGTCCTTCTCTGTGTTTGTTGTACATATCTAATACCAATCAGAGCTTATTATTAGTGGATTAAGCAATTTTTGGGCTGTCCCACAAAGGATATAGATTATACGGTTGAGTTTAGTGTTGAAGTGTATAGTTTATATAAAGCATGTAATAAGCTACCCATAAAATACAATAAAACATACGGAAGAAAACATGGAACATCTTCCGTGATCTATTATCCCCTTCGAAATCCTAAGATTTAACGCAACTTTTTTAATATTTTATTATTTAAATATTACTAAATCTAAGCCGCTCACCCACCAATTATTCTCTCTACTTTCTTTGGATAGAAAATATTTTTAGAATCGAACTTATCCTGACAAAACCAACAGTTTGGTATGGTAGCAGCTTTCTTCCGTGTACTTTGATTGCATATTAATTATTATTATTATTATAATCTGTTAATATTATTCTTATGACTAAATTATACGTATATATAATTGCAACGACAGAGAATTATGTAACAATTAAATAATATAAGTTGGCGTTTTCACGCAGGAAGTAGAGGGCTTGCTAAAGAAATTGGATTTCATACCGACATCAGTCTTCACAACGGATTTGCCATACGTGGATTTCTTGGACCGGGTCCACAAGGCCGAGTTAAAGCTCCGGTCCAAGGGCTTGTGGGACGTGCCCCACCCATGGTTCAACCTTTTTGTCCCCAAGTCGAGGATTTCTGACTTCGATGAGGGTGTGTTCAAGAGTATTTTGGGTAATAAGACAAGTGGGCCCATTCTCATCTACCCCATGAACAAGGACAAGTAAGTTATAAGTTAACCACATGCATACGAATATATATACGATCATAATATATATATATATATGCGCGCGCGCGCGCTTTCTTCCTCGTGATGGACATAATATTACGACATTTCTAACTGCTGCATATGCGTCATCTAAAAACAATTGCCCTGGTTGTACTCTTTTATTCATCCCCACATTGATTAGAGTGTGACATTAATTAATTCTTTTATTGGAAATAAACTAGTCTTGATGTACATGATTAATTAAGTTAGCTAGCGTAATTGGATTATTTAATTTTTTTTGCCTTTTAATCCCCTGTTGTTGTTTGGCTGAAAGCCAACAAAATCAACTGTGGTGATCATCCAAGAGAGGAAGATCCCCTGCGTCAGAAGATCTTATGTGGGGACTGAGGAAACCACTGACGAGATGTCCTGTTCCAAAGACTAAAGTAGGAGTTCCAGAAACCTAGCCGTTAGTATATATATGTTAACGACCCATCACCCACCTCTGCACACCCATCTGGTCCCACTGGTTTTATTAAGACCTCCTGATCCCAACTCTTTATTATAATCGATTTTTTTAAAAAAAAAAAAAAAACAATTACTCTAAAAGTTTACTATTGATTCAGTAGTTCTCAACCATTAAATTTTCATAAAGTTCTGATAAATCATCCTAGTTTTTTTAGTATGACATGATTCAAATATGATTCACCGTTCAAAATTGTATGTTTCGTACCTTAATTTGTTTTTATTTGTTTATCTTCGTGCGGAAAAAAAAAACGAAACTGCGGCTTGCTTAATCTAAATGGTGTTTGGTGGTGGTGATTGTGTGCAGGTGGGACCAGAGGAGCTCGGCGGTGACACCGGATGAGGACGTGTTTTACCTTGTGGCATTGCTGAGATCGGCCTTGGACACCGCGGATGAGACCCAGTCATTGGAGTACCTGATGCATCAGAACCGTCAGATCCTCAGATTCTGCGCCGCTGCCGGGATCAAGGCAAAGCAGTACCTGCCCCACTACACAACACAACAGGAGTGGGTGGACCACTTCGGAGATAAGTGGGCCCAGTTTCACAAGCGCAAGATGGAGTTCGACCCCCGCCATATCTTAGCCACAGGCCAACGCATTTTCACTCCTTCCTTCGCCCACAATACCAAGAACACCAAACCTATCAATACTCACAACAGCATAATAGCTTCATCGTGATTCATCAAAAAAACCAAAAAAAATAAAAAATTCACATATTTAGAGACTAGCCTAGACGAATCGCTATTGATATACATCTAGATACACTAGTGTTGAAGTACTGAGCTAGCTAGTAGTAGGGTTAAGCTTTGTATATATCATAATAGAGCTTTAGCTTTTATTTATTTATTTATTTATTTATTTTACAGTGCGGTGCGATTAAGAAGCTGTTAATTAGAAGTTGTTTCTATTGTGTCGTTTTGTTTTTTGTTTTTTTTTTGTTTTTTTTTTCTCTGGTGGAGGTGGGGTCGGTGCATGTGCACATGTGAATGTTTATAGTTTAGCAAGCACCCATGATTCCAACAGGCCGACTGGTTTCCGGTTTGCTTGCCTCCGCGTCTCGCGTTGTCAGCAGCCTTCTGTCGCACACAGATGATTTTTATTAGTTTCTAAATCGAATTCGAACGCGGAAGTGTGAAGATAACATATCAAATATAACAAAAATTTTAATAAAATTTTGAGATACTTTATAAATTATATTAATTTATGTATAAATAAATTAATCACATTAATTAATTTATTAAGAACTCAATTACTAATAATACTTAACAGCCGATTATGATGATAATTTGAGTTTTTTGACCTCGAACAATCCTTACTCCAAAGCCTTGTGTTTAGAAAACTAATGTCTTCCACGTCAATTTTAGAATCTACGAAGACGTGTGTGTGTGGGCACACCTGAGACAACATATTAGAACAAACACTCAAATTTCCACAAACACCAACGCATGCACGATGTAGAATTTTTGAAGAAAAATTTTTCCTTTTACTCTATAGAGAAATTCGGCCACTTTTTAAAAAAATAGGTCAAAAATTTTCTATTATTCTCTTACTTATAGAGTAGAAGTCAAACTTTTAGAAATAATTCAATCTCTATCTCTAAGATAAAGCTTGTTAATTATCTCTTATTTGAATTTGAAACAAAATCTCCTCTTCTATTTTATCCACTATGGCCGGCCACTCTCTTGGGATCTTATCCCTGGGCGGCGCCAACTACAGATAGGGAAGAAAGAGAAAATTATCCTTTATCATGTAGTCCAATTTTGACTCAAAATTCAAATTCCAATGTAAGTCAAACTTAAATTAATTTGAATTATAAATTGAACAACTTATCAAATAAGTTTAAAATGATAAATTTAAATTGTGTTCACACTGTGTTCACACCGTGCTTTGCGTTCACACTATGTGAACACCTTACATAAGTGATCCAAAATTCAAATTCAAATTTAAATAATCACATTATTTAATGTATAATTAATTCTCAATTAATTATTTTCGAGTGTTTAATTTTAGAATTCCGTAATTCTAAAATTCTCATTTTGCCCTTTATGTCATGTAGAATTACTAAGATGACGCAAGGACTAATGAGCCTATAATCTCGAGCTCTAATAAAATTAATAATTAATTAAACACTTTAATTAATTTATTAATTCTATTAATTTCAATAGTTACTCCACTATAAACTTGGAATTGCACTCTCAAAATTATAGACATAAATTACTTCTAAACTGTGAAGTGTCTATTTGATATAGTCACTGCATATAGATCAATCCTCCATAAATAATTCATAATTAGAGCTAGGTAGAATCCGTTAACCTCTCTAATTATATCTTCATCCTTGAGTATTGATTTTCTAATGGATAGTGATTCATAAACACATTCATGAACCAAAGCACTCTTACTAATCCAAGTACCGAATCAATACTCAAGAGAATTATTTATATGCTTCTTTCTCAAGAAGGAATGGATTCCATCTCGTATAATGACATTCACGGCTACCTACTTCATCATGTCTCCAAAATACAAGGAATAGGATTCAGGGTCTCAGAATCCATACCGAGTAAATTAAAAGACACAAATCCATAAATAGGAGTTTGTTAAGAACTCATGATTAAGATTATTATGTATATAACCATCGGTAGACTCAATTAGAATTTCTATATTTAACGGAAATTATTAGAAATTCATATTGTGTATGTGTCCCTATTCTACATACTCTCATTATGCGTAATACATTCATTCAATATCTCGCCATATTAACAGTGCGGATAACACCATTCTATTATTAATGAGAATGACATGTATTAGTAATGTTCTAATTAAAGATTCTGAACTTTAATTAAATTTATTACAAACATCGCTTTTTGATTATTATCCTTAAACATTATCCTCTCGCATATAACACTTATATACAATGTTTAAGGTCACATAAATAATCATAGAATTTTCATTGATATTCATAAAATATTCACAAATATATACACATAAAATGATGAATAAACCCTTTTATTAAATAAATAATAAATATCCTATCACATCTCATGCTTCTAGGACACCATTACCAATAATCTCCCACTTGTCCTAAAGCAAGTAGAATATGTCTCCAATCCTGAAACTTTCTAGGTGTCCATGACTGGTCTATGCGTGAAATAACTTCCATATCAGTTAAGAATTTCTAGAGTCAGGTTGCTTTCTTTTGCTGCTTCACAAGCTACAACACATTAACTCTTAATGATAGAATTAGCAATCACACTTTGCCAACAACCTTTCATATCACGACTCCTTCACCTAGTGTGAACACAGATTTGGATATCGACTCACGAAATCCATGGAAGACTCATAGTCAAAGTATGTGTATCCAGCTAAAAGATAACTCTTTCACTGACTAAACTATCTTATATTTTCTTGCTTTCCTCATACACTTAAGGATACACTACAACGCTACCCAATGATTGAATCTTGAGTTCAACTGACAACGATTGACCACTCCCACTGAATATCATATATTCGGGTTTGCAAAGAATAAGAACATCTTCTTTTCTTTTGTTCGATACATCTTGGTTTTGATCAAATCCATAAGACTTAATAGCCTTATCAAACCTGATGTTCCATAATCTAAAAGCTTGTTTCAATCCATAAATGGATCTCGACAGCTTGCGGACTTTCGGCTCTTGGCCTTCCTCTGTGTAACTCTCTAGCTGATCGATATAGATGGTTTCTTCAAGATAGCCATTTAGAAAAGTTGGCTTGACATCCATCGGCCATATCTCATATTCAAAATATGCTCATATGGCCAAGAGTATCCAGATGGACTTAAGCATGGCTTTCGATGCGAGAGTTTCCTCAAAGTCAACTCCCTATTTCTGGGTATAACCCTTTACCACTAGCCTTGCTTTATAAGTCTCTACTTTTCCATCCTCTCATCTCTTCCTCTTGACAATCCATTTGCATCCAATAGGTTTTACCCCCTTAGGTAAATCAACAAGTTACTAGACTGAGTTGGAGTACATGGACTTTATCTCGAGTTTCATAGCTGCTTGCCACTTTTCCTTATCAGAATCATCCATCGTAGCCTTAAAGGTCAACGGATCCTTTTTATCATCATCAACAGTCACGATTTGTGCTTCCCCAGTATACCGGTCAGGTAACTTACTTACCTTCCCACTACGACGAGGTGCCACATGAGTTTAATTAGGAATCGTGGTCTTATCTCTTAGCGTTCCAACAACTATTATCGATTGTGGTCCAATCTCATTGGAAAGTAACTTTTTCAGAACTACTTTGTTTCTGGGCTTGAAAAACTTATCATATATTCTTACTCCAGAACGTGACATTTGTCGATACAAGTACCCTTTGATTCTTGTGACTATATAAAATAATCCTCCTCTTGTCCCTATTACATATCCCACAAATACTTAGTTTCAACATCCTAGTCGATTGTTTCATCACATGAGCCGGGCACTCCCATATGCGAATATGCTTCAAAACTGGCTTTTGACCATTCCACAACTCTAGGGGTGTCTTTGGTACAGACTTAGTTGGTACTAGATTCAGAATATACACGGTGATTCTTAGGGCATAACCCCAAAACGAAGTAGGAAGCGAAGAATAACTCAACATTGATCTTATCATGTCTAGCAAAGTCTAATATCTCCTTTCGACTACACCATTCTGATGTGGTGTACCGAGTGTAGTCAATTGGGATACCACACCTTTTTCAATCAAGAAATCCTGGAACTCTTAGTCTAGGTATTCACCTGCTCGATCTGATTGAAGTGTCTTAATTGATTTACCTAATTGTTTTTCAACTTCTGCTCAGAAGTCTCTAAACTTTCAAAAGTTTCAGATTTCCGTTGCATTAGGTAAACATAACCATATCTCGAATAGTCATCAATAAAGGTGACGAAATATTTGTAACCTCCTCTATCTTGGATGTTTAACGGTCTACATACATCTGAATGTATTAGCTGAAGGGGTTCTATAGCTCTTTCTCCTTTCGACTTGGAAGGCCTCTTGGTCATTTTACCTCCCAAACAAGATTCACAGACTGGAAGCTTACCAACTTTTAGTTTGCATAAAGGACCATCCTTTACTAGTCTTTCAATCCAGTTTAGGCTAATATGACCAAGTTTAAGATGACACAGATATGTGTTATTTATCGTGAGAGATCCTTTGCTTCTTATTCTTAGGTTCGACAACTTTTGAACATTTCAACATTACGCAGTAAGCTAGGCATCGGTTTAAACGGTATAAATCGTTTTCCAAATATCTAGAACAAATATCGGAACCATTCCGAAAGATGTGAACTAGATTATTATTAAAGGCAATTGTTCAAATAATTTGGAATTATAAATCAAATTTCTCTTTATACCTGGAGGGAAATAAACATTGTTCACAATAAGGTATTTCCAAAACTAAAGTCTAACTTCTCCCACTGCTTTTGCCGGTACCCTCACGGTTTCTCCACTTTCATCGTGTAGTCCCTGATAGCAAGTTCTTTGTAAGAACCAAGATTTTGCAAAGAAACCCAAACATGATTAGTTGCTCTCGAATCAACTATCCAGGATGAGGAATCACCCTCTACTAAAGATGTTTCTAGAATTAGTAAATCTTATTTACTTTTATTCTTCTTCTTTGTTTAGGTGGAAACAATTTTCATTTAAGGACTATGACTTAATAAAGAAAACAAAACATGATTAGTTATTCTCGAATCTACTATTCAGGATAAGGAATCACCCTTTTACTAAACATATTTTTAGAACTAACGAATCATATTTCCTTGAGTTCCTTTCTTTGTTTTAAGAAATAATTTCCTTGTAAGAGTTGAGACTTAAAGAAAATAAACATGATTAGTTATTCATGAATCTACTATCCATGATAAGAAATCACCATTTTACTAAAACATGTTTTTAGAACTAGCAAATCATATTTACTTGAGTTCCTTTTTTTGTTTCGGGAAACAATTTCCTTGTAAGAACTAAGACTTAATAAAGAAAACAAACATGAGTAGTAACTCCTGAATCTACTATCCAGGAATAGGAATCACCATTTACGAAACATGTTTTCAGAACTAGCAAATCATATTTTTTTGATTCTTTTCCTTTATTTCGGTGGAAATGACTTTCCTTTCGTCTTTTGGTCAGGGCCCTTACAGTATTTAGTCAACCCTTTCTTATATGGATTTCCAGATACGGTATCTAATGACTGCATTATCTCATAAGCTGTTTTCATGCCTTCATATTTCTTGTGAATTACCACACACAACCCTAGCTAACAGTTAGTTACAGTGATTTCGTTAGGGACAGGAGGACAATCCTCCATTTTTGGGACAAACTTACATTCATCACATGAATGTAAGTGATTTATGTTACTTTACCACTTCGCATAATTTATGTCTAGTCAGTGTTTCAGTTTCATGTAGTGAGATTATAGGATTTAATATATTACCAGAAATAAGTAGAATATTCATCTTATCAAATTATATGCATGAATATCAAAACATGTGTATTTAGGCACAATTAAATATGATGCATGATGCACATGAAAAATACATAAACCATGTTTTAATTTTAAGTGCCAACGATAATCCAATTTACCACGAATGTAGTGCCGCCGTAGGGTAGGTCAAAATATTCACAAATTGAACTGAGACCTTCTCAATTAATAAATATAATCAAAATATCTCATATTTTCATATTTATCAACTACCGTTATTTTTGTCAAAAATATAATCAACAATTTGATTATATTTTCATGAGTGTAACCCATCGTTTCAGATTCGACAGACTTAACTCCAAAGTGCCACCGTAGGGTAGGTCAAACCGAAAATACATCCTTGAATCCTATCGCTAAGAAGTCAACCTTGTTATTGATCTGAAAGAACGCTTTTCCTAGGGAGTGCAGAATCGGTATTGCCGCGAAGTCCCTTTCGAATCTCACAGTGTTGAACTATGAAGACCAGTGGGTCGTATTGTCATACAACCCTCTCCCACTCATTATTTTGTAAATATGTATTTTATTTGAAAATCATCTCATATTTTTCAAATCCTAATAAATAAACAATTTATTTTTCGGATATGTGAAATTTTAAAAATTAAACTCTTAAATTCAATTTCACATATAATATTATTTTGCAAATAAATTTTGCAACTTAAATCCATTTTAGAGCATGGTTCTTATTTTATTTTATTTATGTTTTATAATATGTCATGCATACACGCGCATTTATTATTATTTATTTTATTTTTCTAAAACTCTTTTATAATAAATAAAATAAATAATAATAAATACGCGTGTATGCATGACATGTTATAAAATATATAAGTAGGCACATTATATCTATATGGCATGTTATACGTGATATGAACCTCGCCAACGACGCGACGAGACCCAACAACACACGCGGATCACAACCCCAAGATCTTCAAGATGCAAGATTGCTGAGCCTTAACCCGTTGTCTATCAAGACGCGAATTAAGAACTACGAAGGTTGAAGAACGCCACACCAAGATTATCAAGAAACACCCGTTAATCTCAATGATAAGTCTGATCGTTTGAACGCCACAAGAACAATACTTGATAAGTTCAAAGTCTTCTCAAGAACCAAGAAGCACGAATATGAGAAACCTCAATATCAATAATAATTCATTAATTAATTCAAAAATGAGTTTAGCATCCCTATTTATATAGGTTGCGATTTAAATCCTAAAGAAAAAAAAAAGACTAAAACGTTTAATTATCTAAAACTAAAGCCCAAACTCGGATTCTATTCCAAGTCCAACTCGGACCCTATACATTCCAAGGCCAATTCGGCCATAAAGCTTTTCCCCTAGGCCCAATCCGGCCAGCCCCTTGTTAAGTTCTTTGCACTTTAACTTGAATATTCTAGAACCTTAATCATTGTGACGAGGTTCTCTTCACTCGGATTTGGACTTGTATTGGGCCTCCATGTGTTTGCCGTATCACCAATTTGTTGAACCAACCCGTTCAATGCTTCCTTGAAGCATTTGACTTTAAGCCTTGTCACCGGACCACTTGGTAAACTCAATGGATCTCTTGAATGTTTTGCTGCGTGCTCTTGTGCTCCACCCATCGCATCATTCTCTCCCTCATGAAAAGGATTTGTCCTCAAATCGTCACCTACATCAAAAGGGGATAAATCAGAAACATTAAAGCTTGCACTAACACCATACTCACTTGGTAATTCAAGCTTGTAGGCGTTGTCATTGATGCGCTCCACCACTTGAAACGGTCCATCACCCATTGGAAGAAGTTTTGAACACCTTTGCTCGGGAAATTTATCCTTCCTCATATGCAGCCAAACCCAATCTCCCGGTTCAAAGACAACCTTCTTGCGGACCTTGTTGGCGTGCTTGACATATTGCTCCATTCGTCACTCTATGTGTTGTCTAGCTTTCTCATGGATTTGCCTAACAAATTCAACCTTCTTTTTGCCATCTAAATTAACACGTTCACTCAAAGGTAAAGGAGTTAAATCCAAAGGTGTCAGTGGGTTTAAACCATAAACAAACTCAAATGGTGAAAATTTAGTTGCAGAATGAATACATCGGTTATAAGAAAATTCAACATGTGGCAAACAATATTCCCATGTTTTCAAGTTCTTTTGTATGATTGCTCGCAACAAAGTGAACAAAGTCCTATTCACTACTTCAGTTTGTCCATCAGTTTGTGGGTGACAAGTAGTAGAAAATAATAACTTGGTGCCTAAATTTCCCCACAAAGTCTTCCAAAAGTAACTCAAGAACTTTCCATCCCTATCAGAAACAATGGTTCTCGGCAT
>NW_010367018.1:353708-450627 GCF_000414095.1 Morus notabilis
CGGCATTCCATGCAACCTAACAATTTCCTTGAAGAACAAATCAGCTATGTATGATGCATCATTGGTTGTATAACATGCAATGAAGTGTGCCATTTTCGAGAACCTATCCACTACCACAAAAATTGAATCTCTCCCCCTCTTAGTCCTAGGTAATCCCAAAATGAAATCCATGGAAATGTCAGTCTAAGGTGCACTAGGAATGGGAAGGGGTGTGTATAAACCATGTGGTTGTTGCCTAGACTTTGCTTTCCTACACGCAATGCATCTATCACAAAGTCTCTCCACATCGCGTTTCATGCGTGGCCAAAAGAAGTGCTCTTGCAACACTCCTAGTGTTTTAGCTACTCTAAAGTGACCCATCAAACCGCCACTATGTGCTTCCCTAACAAGTAATTCACGCAAAGAGGATTGTGGAACACACAATTTATTTTTTTGAAACAGGAACCCGTCATGCAAGTAATATTCCCCACTCACCCCCATTGTACAAGTCTTGAATGCTTCCCCAAAGTCAGGGTCTAATGTATACAATTCCTTAATGTATTCAAATCCAAGCAATTTAGTGTCTAAAGTTGAAAGTAAAGCGTACCTGCGTGAAAGTGCATCGGCAACTATGTTTTCCTTACCTTGTTTGTATTTGATGACATATGGAAATGTCTCATTGAACTCCACCCATTTGGCATGGCACCGGCTCAACTTATGCTGTCCCTTTAAATGCTTCAAAGATTCATGATCCGTATGAATCACAAATTCTTTTGGCCAAAGGTAGTATTGCCAAGTTTCTAGAGTTGAACTAATGCATACAATTCTTTGTCATAAGTGGGATAGTTTAGGGTTGCCCTATTCAATTTCTCACTGAAGTATGCCACCGGTCGTCCGTCTTGCATGAAGACACCTCCAATACCTATTCCTGAAGCATCACACTCAATTTCAAACGTTTTAGTGAAGTTAGGTAAAACAAGTAATGGTTCATTAGTCAACTTTTTCTTGATTAGTTCGAATGCCTTTTCTTGTTCCTCTCCCTATTTAAACGGAACATTCTTCTTGATGACTTCGATTAAGGGCGCGGCTACTAAAGTCCCGAACAAAACGTCGGTAAAAAACTAACCAAACCATGGAAACTTCTTACCTGTCCAATGGAAGTAGGCGTTGGCCACTCTTGAATGGCCCTCACCTTTTCTTCGTCCACTTCAATCCCTTAAGCACTAACAGCAACGCCAAGAAACACAAGCTTATCCATGCAAAAGGTACACTTTTTAAGGTTAGCAAACAACTTTTCTTTCCTTAAAACTTCTAAAACAAGTTTCAAATGTTTAACATGATCATCCAAGTTTTTGCTATAAATGAGGATATCATCGAAGTAGACAACCACAAATTTTCCAATAAAAGCTCGCAAAACATGGTTCATTAATCTCATGAAAGTACTTGGTGCATTAGTTAGCCCAAAGGGCGTGACTAACCACTCATATAAACCATATTTTGCTTTAAAAGTGGTTTTCCATTCATCTCCTTCTTCAATCCTAATTTGATGATATCCACTTTTCATGTCAATTTTAGAGAAAATACAAGCTCCATGTAGTTCATCTAGCATATCATCTAAACGAGGAATAGGATGACGATACTTTACAGTGATATTGTTGATTGCTCGGTAATCAACGCACATTCTCCATGTCCCATCCTTCTTAGGCACTAGCAAAATTGGAACCGCACAAGGACTCACGCTCTCACGCATATACCCCTTATCCAACAACTCACATACTTACCTTTGAAGTTCCTTCGTCTCCTCGGGATTACTCCTATAGGCAGGTCGGTTTGGAATTGATGCACCGAGTATGAAGTCAATTTGATGTTTAATTCCCCGAATTGGAGGTAAACCCGGAGGCATCTCTTCGGGAATGACATCCTCGAACTCCTGCAAGAGAAAAGCAATGTTGCTCGGCAAAGAGCCGGCAAGGTCGTTAGTATTCAAAAGGGCCTCCTTGTACATGAGTACTATAAGGGGTTGGTGTGATAGTAAAGCTCTCTTAAGCTCACTTTTTGTAGCCATGAAATTGTAATTCTTTTCTCTCATCAAGGCTGTAACTCTCTTGTTTTCCCCCTCATGATCTCTTATGCTTTTGCCTCTCTCAACTTCTTTCCTCTCATTTTCTTTTCTCTCTTTTTCTTTCCTTTCTTTTTCAGTATCTTTCACTTTTTCCTCTCTCTTTTCCTTTGCCTTTTGCATCTTTAGTTGGTCTTCAAGAACATGTTTGGGAGTCAATGGGACAAGGGCTATGGGCTACCTTTTAATGGTAAAAGAATACCTATTGGTGAAGCCGTCATGTATGACTCGCCAATCGTATTGCCATGGCCTTCCCAATATGATGTGACATGCGTGCATTGGTACCACGTCACAAAGCACCTCATCCTCATACTTCCCAATGGAAAATGCCATCATCACCTGTTTCGTTACCTTGATTTCCCCACAATTATTCAACCATTGTAGCCGGTATGGCCGTGGATGTTTCAAGGTAGTTAGCGCTAATTTCTCCACTTATTCAGTGCTAGCCACATTTGTGCAACTCTCACCGTCAATGATAATGCTACAAACTTTCTTATTTACAAAGCACCGAGTATGAAACAAGTTTTCCCGTTAGTTGTTTTCTTCTTCCCTAATTTGCACACTAAGGACTCGCCTTGCCACCAATGCTTCTCCTTCCATAGCAATTTGTCCTTCATATGCATCTTCAAGAGGTGGCATATCATCTACCCCTTCTTCTTCTTCTTCCTCCGACTCAATCTCTCCTGGGGCGTTTAACACCATCACCCTTCTATTCGGACATTAGCTAGCTATGTGCCCCCTGCCTTGCCATTTAAAACACTTAATGTCACGGTTTCTATTAGTAGAGGACTCGAAATTACCTTGCCTTGTTGCAGCCACTGGTTTGGCATCCTTAGAGGGTTTGTTCTTAGGTCTTGGCATAGGAAACTCATCCCGTTTAAGGACTGGTTTCCATGAATTTGTGGCAGCCACATTCATTCCCCTCCTAGCCATGTTCTCGCCACTCTTGCCTTTTTCTCTTCTACTCATTATGTCTTCTTTAGTTCTTAATCAGACTCACAAACACTCAAGTTTTTCAAGTAACAATCAAGTTATTGGCAACCAAACAAACCAGTAAAATTAAAAGGCTCTGAAACTAACGAAAACAAGCAATTTTTGGCCCCAAAAATAGGGTCACCGGGATATGCCCAGGTGAAGATTGTAGAGCTCGAAAAGATCTTTAATTTGATATATTACAGGTTTAGTGACGATCTCTAGATCAAAAGTTATGGCTGTTCTAAGGCACAGTACTCCGAGTTCTTTTTTTTCTCAGATTTTTTTTATTTAATCGCAAAGTTTGGCCAATAAAAGATCCTATGTCGAATTTGATTGAACTCAGACTCCCTTATGAAGTTTTCTGCCAAAGGATAATAAGGAAGGAAAACCTAATTGAATTTCAACTAGGTTTAGGAAAAGCTTTATCCTAAATTCGGCCAAAGGATAGCAACAAAGGAAGGAAGGAAGGATTTAGAGGCTATATCTTAAATTCGGCCTCAAGAACACTATGAATTCTGACTTTTTGTTTTTTGAATATTTGCGGAAATCTCAAATCAAAACAAGAACAAAAGAAAGAAATCAAATTGAAAACCTAAGACTCTAGGAAAACGATTAAAGATAGTCAAACTTGCCTTGGAACCAAAGCTCTGATACCAACTGATATGAACCTCGCCAACGACGCGACGAGACCTAACACCACGCGCGGATCACAACCCCAAGATCTTCAAGACGCAAGATTGTTAAGCCTTAACTCGTTGTCTATCAAGACGCGAATCAATAACTACGAAGTTTGAAGAACGCCACACCAAGATTATCAAGAAACACCCGTTAATCTCAATGATAAGTCTGATTGTTTGAACGCCACAAGAATAATACTTGATAAGTTCAAACTCTTCTCAAGAACCAAGAAGCACAGATATGAGAAACCTCAATATCAATAATAATTCATTAATTAATTCAAAAACGAGTTTAGCACCCCTATTTATATAGGTTGCGATTTAAATCCTAAAGAAAAAAAAGACTAAAACGTTTAATTATCTAAAACTAAAGCCCAAACTCGGATTCTATTCCAAGTCCAACTCGGACCCTATACATTCCAAGGCCAATTCGGCCATAAAGCTTTTCCCCTAGGCCCAATCCGGCCAACCCCTTGTTAAGCTCTTTGCACTTTAACTTGAATCTTCTAGAACCTTAATCATTGTGATTAGGTTCTCTTCACTCGGATTTGGACTTGTATTGGGCCTCCATGTGTTTGCCGTACCACCAATTTGCTGAACCAGCCCGTTCAATGCTTCATTGAAGCGTTTGACTTTAAGCCTTGTCACCGGACCACTTGGTAAACTCAATGGATCTCTTGAATGTTTCGCCGCATGCTCTTGTGCTCCACCTATCGCATAAAATATAAATATATGCAATCAGCTATTGAGATGGATTTCACCGGGTCCAATGGAAAATATAAATTACAACCAAATCGAATAAATAAATAATTACAATAATTATTTTCTTCTGTTACATCAACAGGTCTTCGATTCTTAAATTCCTCATTCTTTGGCTTCGTTCTTCGTCTTCGGGTCGGATTCCACCTCCTTTGGAGCTTGAAACTCTTCCAAGTCCTTCGGCACGCAAAACAAGGGTTTAAAAACTCTCGGGCTCGATTGAAGTCCACTGGCAGTGTCTCCGCGCGCGCTGGCCGTGTGCTGGCACGCGCACTGGGTGGTCTAGGCGCGCACGTGGCTCTGTAGGCGCACGCCCAGGGCTGTCCTGGGCGCGCACAGAGCAGTATGTCAGGGGTAGTCTGGGCAGTTTTCTGGCTGGGTGTCCGAGGCTGCATAGGGCGATTTTTCGGTCTTCTTTTGACTCAAAATCAAAACCCTAATCTACCCAAACCCTAGAATTATAATAATTCTAATCCCGAATAAAATTACAAATAATTTAATTCGAATGAAGTTAATGCGATCCATAGAACCATATAATTAACAACCAAATCCACCATTCATACATTCATCAACATGAATTAAATATAAACATTCATAAATGTAAGTGTCTACCCATCACATACATACATAATTAAATATCACACATTTATTATATTAATTTTGATTATCACATAATCAGAGCATAAATTAATATCGTCTATAGACCGCTCTGATACCAATTGTTGGTTTTCGAATCGAATTCGGATGCGGAAGCATGAGGATAGCAGATCAAGTATAACAAAAATTTTCATAAAACATTTGAGATACTCTATAGATTATATTAATTTATGCATGAATAAATTAGTTACATTAATTTATTTATTAAGAACTCAATTAGTAATAATACATGGCGGCCAATTAGGATGATAACTTGAGTTCTTTGACCTCGAACAATCCTTGCTCCAAAGCCTTGTGTTTTGAAAACTAATATCTTCCACGTCAATTCTTAAAATCCACGAAGACGTATGTGTAGGCACACCTGAGACAAAACGGGTTAGAACAAATACTCGAATTTCCACAAACACCAACGCATGCACGGTGTGAAATTTTTAAAGAAAAAAATTTCCTTTTACTCTATAGAGAAATTCGGCCACCTTTTAAAAAAATAGGTCCAAAATTGTGTCTCACAATTTTCTATTATTTTCTTACTTATAGAGTATAAGTCAAACTTCTAGAAAGAATCTAATCTCTATCTCTAAGATAAAGCTTGTTAATTATCTCATATTTAAATTTGGAACAAAAGCTCCTCTTCTATTTTATCCATTATGGCCGGCCACTCTCTTAGGATCTTATCCCTGTGTGGCGCCAAATACAGATAGAGAAGGAAGAGAAAATTATCCTTTATCCTGTAATCCAATTTTGACTCAAAATTCAAATTTCAATTTAAGTCAAACTTAAATTAATTTGAATTATAAATTGAACACTTATCAAATAAGTTTAAAATGATAAATTTAAATTGTGTTCACACTGTGTGTTCACACTGCGCCTTGTGTTCACACTATGTGAACACCTTCACATAAGTGATCTAAAATTCAAATTCAAATTTAAATAATCACATTATTTAATGTATAATTAATTCTCAATTAATTATTTTTGAGTGTTTAATTTTAAAATTTCATAATTTTAAAATTCTCATTTTGCCCTTTATGTCATGTAGAATTACTAGGACGACGCGGGGACTAATAGACCTATAATCCCGAGCTCCAATAAAATTAATAATTAATTATAACACTTTAATTAATTAATTAATTCTATTAATGCCAATAGTTACTCTACTATAAACTTGGAATTGCACTCTCGAAATTATAGACATAAATTACTTCTAAAATGTGAAGTGTCCATTTGATATAGTCACTGCATATAGATCAATCCTCCATAAATAATTCATAATTAGAGCTAGATAGAATCCGTTAACCTCTCTAATTATATCTTCATTCTTAAGTACCGTTGATTCTCTAATGGATAGTGATTCATAAAACACATTCATGAACCGGATCATTCATGATTCTCTAATGAATAGTGTTACGAACTCTGGATTAAGATCATTCTATATATAACCATCGGTAGACTCAATTAGAATTTCTATACTTAACGAAAATTATTAAAAATTCATATTGTATTTGTGTTCCTGTTCCACATAATCTCATTATGCGTAATACATTCTTTCAATATCTCACCATATTAACAGTGTGAATAACACCGTTCTATTATTAATGGGAATGACATGTATTAGTAATGTTCTAATTAAAGATTCTGAACTTTAATTAAATTTATTACAACATCACTTTTTGATTATTATCCTTAAACATTATCCTCTCGCATATAACACTTATATACAATGTTTAAGGTCACATAAATAATCATAAAATTTTCATTGATATTCATAAAATATTCACAAATATATACACATAAAATGATGAATAAATTCTTTTATTAAATAAGTAATAAATATCCTATCACATCTCATGCTTTTAGAATACCATTCCTAACAATTTTCAATTCCATCCATCCTGGATTGGCGATTTTACCTTCTTATTCTCTCTCTGTCTACGGGCTCCATTCATAAATGCCAATGACACCTAAATGCCGATACCACGACTCTTCTGAGAGTTGGTTCAATGCTGTGGTTCCCTCTTTGGCAGCGATGGGAGAGCCG
Organism: Morus notabilis; assembly: GCF_000414095.1. Classification (NCBI taxonomy): domain Eukaryota; kingdom Viridiplantae; phylum Streptophyta; class Magnoliopsida; order Rosales; family Moraceae; genus Morus; species Morus notabilis. The sequence continues at coordinate 360,913 of NW_010367018.1, forward strand.
CTGCAACCCAGGCTGCAAAGAGGAAGGTACAGACGAAGAACATACCCGGGCATTCTTGAAATTTCAAGTTTTGTTTTTTTTTTTTTTTTTTTTTAAATCTGATATTTATTTCATCGTTGAAAAGGTACTGTTATTGACTAGAATTGAATCCCTGATGTGAAATCCGCCACAGCAAACAAAAATGCCAACTAGATTCTAGCTGGGGGGGAAAAAAAAAAAGGAGCTAACTGTGAAGCTATCTGGAAACGTGGGAGTAGGACAATTTCTTGAGAATGTGTTTTTTTCACTTTTTTTTTTTTTTAATATTATTGGACATATGATTTAGCGGAGCAGCAAGTTAAAATAACGGTCGAATTTCTTCTAAACGGGATTGACTTTACAAGTTACAACCTCTCAAGTTTGCCTTGGGGTGACAACAGTCTAAACAACCAACTCTCACCAATGAAAGAGATTATAACTCCGATCCTCGAGTGCTGCAGGTAGAAAGAGATAGGACTTGTTAATCATAATGCGACTGCAATTGCACATGAAAATCGAATTTTGTTTTGAAGTACCAAGGAAAGATAAGTATAGTTGCATACCTTTGTTTTTTCTCCAAAACTGACACATGCTCGGGTAGACAAAGGCGGAAAGAGGACATATGCAATGCAGATCCCTCGCTGGTTAAGGCAACATTCATGTTAATCATCATGGAAATGAATAAAAGAACAAGTCACTTGTCAAAATATATATATATATATATATATAACAAACCGGAAAGGATATGAGTTTACCAAGTTTACTGTAAGTGTTGTTAATATCAGTTTCATTTGCACGCATCAAGATCATCTAGCCCAGTTTGCTTCCCAAATTTTCTCAATGCAATCGCATATATAGTTTTCTTTTTGACTGACCTCTCATTAGCAACCATTTTGACGGCCTGTGTGCAAAATAAGAGGTGCCGACTGCAACGATTTAGCAACACTAACAATCCAGATAAAATCATACAAATAAATCCCATTAAAAAGCTGTCCTGATACTTACAAGAAAGAAGGAAATTCAACTATTCAAATAGAAGCCATTACCATAGAAAGACTATGCCCGTTGGCTATCAGATTGCTTAGTTCATTCTCAAGCTCAGATTCTGATGGAGTTTCGACTGTAGGATTTGTCTTCCCTTCAATTAATAAAGTAATCTCACCCTTTGGCTGATGACTTGAAAATGCTTCTTTTGCTTGGCCCAGAGTCCCCCGCCAAAACTAGTGAGACAACACCATGATCAAAATTCAATAATATGGATCAGGTCATAAGCAAGGAACATTATAAATTACAGCTATGAAAAAAATAATGCTAGGCTACACACACACACACACACACTTCATTTTGAACAAAGTCTCTTAATTGTATAATTGCATAAGAACAATAGCGAAAAGGAGAGATTTTACGAACAGAAGATTATGGCAAATTATATCTTAGATAATACAAGGTCAGACAACTGATGCAATTCCCAAATATCTGGTTCTTGGTCCTAGGTGATGAAGTTTAATCACCTCGTCTGTGTAAAGGTAAGATTTGGCTCAAGTTTATAATGCTTAAAAAGATATAGGGCAGCTACCAAATTAAAACGCAGTGACGTTTTACAATGTGGTCCAGATACTCTACTACCCAACAGAGCAAAACAACAATACCGGCAGAAAAACAAAAATGAAAACATATTGGCATACGACATGAGGACTGAGCTCTTTAAAGCCTACCTGTTCATGTAACTTTGTTATTTCACGAGCTATGACACATCGCCTGCAACAAAATTACAAAGCACAATCAAGAACTGATTCTAGGGAGAAAATTATTCACCATAACAACATCAGCTACTACACGTGCTTTCCATGCATATGGCCAAGTAAAAATGTCAGCTGCGGAAAGAAATATCACAACAATGAATTTACAGCGTAAGTGATCTGCACGATGCGTGTGGTGACATATTCTTTCTTGCTCTCTCCTTTCCCTCCATAAAAATGATTCAATGAATGTCGCAAACAAGGATGGGAATGGCTCTAACCCATCAAGATTAAAAAAAAAATGCAACATATTCATATGAAAAAAGAAGAAATCCAGTGAGAAGAATAAAATAAGGAAAATAAGGAAAGCAAAAGCAAATACCTTGAATCACCAAACAATTGAGAAGTCTCCTCAAGAAACTGACGAAGCTTGTGTGGAGGAACATAGAACACTTGTGTCGTCACCTCATTAGCAGAAACCATCAGCCTCTCTTTTCTAGAGCCAGCATGTTTGGGAAGAAATCCAACTGCAGAAGCGTATTCAAATTTAGGTTTCACAAGTAAGCCAACACCCATCAACCATAAGATTGACTCGAAAAGAAACTTACCAAACGTAAACTTGTCAGTGTCCAGTCCAGAGGCAGAAAGAGCGGCCACGAAAGCTGAGGGTCCAGGTATGGGAATAACAGGAATATTCTCATTAACGCATAACTTTGCCTGCATTTTAACAAGGTTTAATTCATTCCATAATACGACTAATCGGTATTTGCATTCGGAATCATCCCAAAAAGAAAAAAGGCTCACCAATTCAGTGCCAGGATCACTTATGCCTGGTGTCCCTGCATCGCTAATCAGAGCCACAATCTCGCCTTGCTTCAACCTCCTTAGCACGGTTTGTTCCCTTTGAGACTCATTGAACTTGTGATAGCTCAGCTGTAATTAATCAAAACAGAAAGTAGATTAAACTTGGACGAGATTAGAAAACACCAAATAAAAGATTGGAGAAGCTTACAAGGGGAGTTTTTATGTTGTAATGTTGTAGCAATTTTCCCGAATGTCTCGTGTCTTCTGACAGTATCACATGAGCTGATTTTAACACACGAATAGCCCTGCAATCGAGATATGAAACCTTTGTTGAAATTTCCCCTCACCAAAAAATAAATAAATAAATAAATCATTTTTTTCTTTTTAGCAAATACCGTAAAGTGATGTCTTCGAGGTTTCCAATTGGTGTTCCGACAAGGTATAATCCAGGTTCCAGAGGACCCTGCAACAAGAACCACGACATTAACGATTTAAGCACAATTGTTTCAGAAAATTTAGCGCAGTGGCCAAAAGCAAAGCGAGGAATTTGGAAGGAGGGTGAGAAGCAAATAAAGCCCTAAAATTGGAAGAGAAAATGTCAGCTTACACGCTTTTGGGATTCATCGGAGATAGAGTCGGCGAGTTCCGGCGAAAGTTGAGGACTCGAACAGAAGGAGAGGACGGCCACTTTGTAAGGGCACAAGGTAAGAGACAGTGGAGACGCGAAGGCCGTCGGAGAGTGGATTGAGTTTGGAATCCTACACCGCCGGAAAAGAGATGCCGCCACAGAAATCGCTGGAGAAGGAAGTCGTCGCGCCAACATTTGCACCCTTCACTCCTTGTGAACTGTGAAGCAGGGGAAGAAACAGCTTCAAAAATCAAATACGGATAATTTCTTCTCTCTGTGTTTTTTAGGTTTTTTTTTTTCGGTCTCTCTCTCTCTTTTCTAAGGGGGGGATTAATTTTAAATTTAAATACAAAATGGTATAAAATTTGTCCCCCGAATCCATCACAACTCAACAAAAGTTATCAATTTTATTAAGACTTCATTTATTTATTGCGTTTAAATTTATAATTTTAATTCTGTTATGATATTTTTTTCTCATAAAAAAATTTAAAATTTAAATATTAAAATAAAAAATTATTTATGTAAACGCATTAATTAAACGGATCATATATATTTAACTACGGATCACTTAGACTAGCTGATAAAAGATAACATAGGAGGACGATAATGACAATTGAGCTTGTGAGCGAAGGACAAGTCCATACTTACATTGCAGCAAGGAAGAATTTGTATTTTTAACATTTTTCTAAATTTTGAAGTTTACTTTGTTTAATTTTATTATATTATCTTTTATCAGGTAGTCACATGATTCACACGTAAATATTGGATTTATAAATTCTTCTCTACTTGTGACGTGTGTTAGAAAAACAAATTTGTGTGAGTAAGATTTTTTTAGCTCATTTAGAGGGTATTTTCAAATCATGATTTTTTATTTTACGCTTAAAATTTAAATTTTTTATGAGATAAAAATACTGTAACATATTCAATAATTTAAGTTTGAGTATATAAAACAAACGGACCCAAATTTATTTTTTATTTTGAGTTTAAGGTTGGGGATGGGAAAGGGGTTGACGGGTGGGCGGTAGTGGGGATTGGGTGAGGTGAGATAAGGGTTTAAAACTAAAACAAAGGGTAGAAAAACATTTAAAGTCCGTTTAGTTCGCTGATTCGAGTTTTTAATTTGAGTTGAGATGTGACTTTATGTGAAAGTTTTTTACTGTAGCAAAAAAGTTAGATGTGACTGTTTATGAGAGCTTTTTACTGTAACAAAACTCGAATTCTAAACTCAAATCAACGAAATGAACGGGACCTTAGATAACCCTTTTCGTATTCTGTGTCGTTGTCGTCATTTGTAAATTTTCTTGTCATTTTCTCACCTAATGTTGTTTTATTTTGTTTCATATTCATTGTCGTTTCTCACTCTTCGCTTTGTTGTCTTTTACCGGTTTAGTTTTTATTGTCGTTTATAGGTTAATGTCATTTTCAGGTCCTTACCGTTTCATTACGGGTGCGTTTGGAATTGGTTCCAAAACGTTTTTATTTTCTGTACGAAAATGAAAATGAAAACATTTTTAGTTTCATTTTTGAATTATTTCTAAAAATGCGTTTGGTAGTTTTATTTAGAGATTGATTTCAGTTTTAAAAAAAACTGAAACTGCGTTTGGTGGTTTAATTTTTGAAAACATGTAATAATATATTAAATAAATAATATTATTAAATATATTAAATAAATAATATATTAAATATATTAAATAAATAATATATTAAATATATTAAATAAATAATATATTAAATATATTAAATAAATAATATATTAAATATATTAAATAAATAATATTATTAAATATATTATATAAATAATATTATTAAATATATTAAATAATAATATATTAAATAAATATATTAAATAAACATATATAATACAAAAACGGTTTCAGAAAAGAGGGAAGAAAATGAAAAAGAAAAAAAAAAGTGAAATCCGTTTTTCAGAAAACAGAAAACGAAAACAAGAAAATGAAAACACCTTTTTTTTGTTTTCTGATTTCCACAAAAAGACAAAAACGTTTTTAGTTTTGTTTTTTAAAAAAAATTGCACCAAACACGTTTTTAACACCCGTTTTCATTTTTTTGTTTTGAAAACCGTGAAAAACGAAAACGAAAACGCAAACAAACGGGCCCTATGTGTCCTTCTCTCTTATCTTTTTTCTTGCTAACTATGATGTCATTTAGTTATTTTCCCCTCTTTTCCCTTAGTTTGATTTTTCTGAAATAACAATATTAAGTTAATAACAATAATCATACTAGTATTAATGAGTAACATCACTAGTTTTAGTTGATGGAATTTGTAAATAATTAGTCTGATTCCTAAAAAAATAGTTAATAATTTGAGCAAGATAAAATTATGTTAAAATTAATATTTCTCGACATTTCATAAGGGAAAGCAAGAGATCAACTTTGCTTGCATTTAAAACTTGGGAGAAAGAGGAAAATATGTCAAGACTTGAGATGAATTAAAATTAATAGGTTAATAGTTTATATAAGTTAATAAATAGGCTAAATTACTGTTTTAATCTATAACTAGTCTGGTTATAAATCATAACTTGACAAGTTATTGTCTATAATTGTCCATAACTTGTCTGCTATGAACCATAATTTGACAAGTTTATCCATAACTTATCTGGTTATGAATCATAACTTGACAAGTTATGGTCTATTAATTTCTATAACTAAAAATTGACCTATATACTTTCTTAAGCTTTTCATATTAGCATATTTTCTACTATTTTCCTTAAAACTTTTAGTCTCGGTCTGATTCACTGGTTTAAATTTTGTTGATTTAAATTTTTTTATTTGAATAGAAAAAATCAAACTATTTTGTTTAAATTGTAATTTAAATTAACGTATAAATGTACAGATAAAATTTTAATCTGATCAGAGAATAAAATTTGAATTAGATAAAATTTTAATCTAATCAGAGAATAAAATTTGAATTTGTGTTTGGCAGGCACCTTTTTACAGTTCAAAAATAGTTTAAACAGTTAAACTTAAAGGGAGCTAAACTCTTAGTTTAACAGTTTAATTTAGTTTAAAAAGAAAATATAATTCGGAATGTGTGCATACTAAACACGAATTCAAATTGTATTAATTGTTTAAACTGAGTTAAACTGAACTAAACTAGTAAAACAAACGGATGCTTAAATATGTCAAGGAAAAACAACAAAAATAAGAGTATCAAACATAGTAAAGGCTTCCTACTTTATGCAATCTGATTGGGAATGCGTATTTCCTTCAAAACATGATTCTCCAGGCAATACATCCAATAAAACAAGGCAGATTTCTTTTTTCCTTGTCCTTTTACCAAGGCTTCTGCTGTGGCGATTAATTTCCAGCCAACCCATATGAATAGCACTTCAATTCTTTTTTACACATAAATACATAGATAATTCTTAGAATGTTATTACATTTATACTTTATCATCATGGAACCACCATCTTGTCTCCTTTGGAGATCTGCCATTCCTACAATTCTTCACGTAGCGATCATTATCTGCCGGTCGTTGCTGCGGGAATCAGACGCATAATTGTCAACACATAAGTTGTTACAGAACAATAGCCATAAGTTCATAACAATATATATATATATATATATATATAATATTAAGCTGAAATTTAGCATATACTATAACCAGACCTTCGCAGTTGAACTTGATAACATGGACAGAATGCTGATGCAGATAGAACTTACAGTCATGGCTGGGGACCATGAATCATAAAGAATATCTGCAGAAAAAGGAAATAAATGTTTTGTTTTGTCTTTCTTTTCATCATACACACTGCTACAAAAGCTAGTTTAAAGAAGGAAAACAATAACAATACAAGTAAATCTGTTTTAGCATTATTTTGAAAACTTTGTATAGTACAGCATCTAACAACAAAATCGTTTCATCAGTGAGCCCGCTAGTTTATTAAAAATTATTACACCAGTTATCAGACGAAGATGTCAAAATAGGAACACACCACTATACCAGTTGTTAAACAGGATTTGTCCATGCCACTCATACATAAACCAAAGAGAGCATGATATACAGCCAATGAAGTGTTATTGCCCTAAATGTAAATACCAGATATCATCATCATCATCATCAACCTGGTGCTCATAATCTCATCAACAAGTCAAGACTACGTGTTCAATTCTTTATTATTTAATAGATCAAGACCTATAATGCATACAACTAGAAGGAGCAACAAGAGGCTGTTATTTAGGAGCCGATATCGATAACCACAGAGTTTATAGGTGAGCTGTAACTTTTTCTTCATAACTTTAGGATTCATCAGTTTGTTGCAAGCGTTATTTCAACTTGGAACAAGACTTGATAAACGTATCGACGAGTCACATAATAATTTAACTTCACAAGTTATTAATCTCATATGTAAACATCCAATTGATAAAATGAAAATAAAAGATCACCCAATTAAGCAAGGATCATAAGTTCGGCTCTCTACATGAAACCAAAAGAGAAAAACAGAAATAGAGTTAATGTCTTAACAGTTAATACTAGATACAAGTCAGTTATAAATAGAGAAAAATGAAGTTACAGAAAAAGGAAAAGTCAAAGCTAAGGGCGTAGATACCTAAACATATATGCCCATTGCTATAAATGTGGGGATGCAAAGGAGCAGGAGGCAGGAAAATCACCTTCCAATCAAAATACAGGAATGTCAAAGTCATATAATGTCACAACCATATAGATACAAAAAAACAAAAAAACAAAAACAAAATTTACACTTTTAAGATCAACTTTGAGCGTTATTTTTCCAATTACGACAAACTAACACCTTTTCAAATAAGCGACAATGCAAAAACAAAACTTTTTTTTCCCCTTCAAAAGGGTTTTCTCGGAATCCAAACAACCAGAAGAAAAAACCCAAATGGGAAACGATTATTCACCTGCGGTGCTTCCATTGGGTAATGCTCGGGAAAATCAACTTGAAGCTGATAAGTTTCATTGGCGTAGAGAGTCCCCGGGGCTCCGTTGACTTCAATTACCCATCTTTATAGAAAAGACGAAAAGCAATGATAAATACAAAATTATCCAGATAATTTTTCACACAAATATAAAATAAAATCAGAGGGGGGGGAAAAAAAAAAGAAAACCTCTGAAGATTATCAGTGACCTTGTGCTTAAAACCAGCAGGAGGATTAACCTGCCACTCGACCAGCTCTTTCTGGAGCCTATTAGTGGCGATCTTGCTTAAAGCCTAAATCAATCAGAAATTAACCGATAACGACAAAATTAGGGCTATACATACACAACCACATAAAAAAAAAAAAAATACATATATATATATATATATATATATAGAGAGAGAGAGAGAGAGAGATAAAGAAAGAAAGAAGAGAGAACAAAAAAATAAAAAAACCTTGCGGGAAGGAGCAGAAGAGCTGGTCATGGCTTCAAGGAGAGAAAGAGAGAGAATAAGAAGAATAAGGAGAAGACTCGGAAAGACGAGGGTGTTTCTATTTCTAGCACTGTATTTTCCTTTCCCCCCCTTTTTTTTTTCTTTGGGAATTGCGCAATCTCAGCTGAAATTAGAAAACTTGAGAAAATTGTGATTGGTCAAAATAAATAAATAATTTGAATTAAAAGAGAACGAACCGGATGCTCTCGACTTCTTTGATCGCGTCTTCAATTATCGCGTACAATGTGATATCATCCTAGGACCCCACGAACTGGACTTGGATCTCTAAGATTTTGCCACGTAACGATCGCATCGAGTATGACCACCGTTGAGCATTTTTTTTCTTTTTTTACGTTTTCCCCTGTTTTAGCTAGGGGTGTAAATCGGCCGGGTAGGGTAGGGTTGAGCCGAAAAATTGAGCCTACCCGACTAGTGCGGGTTGAGAAAATTTTGGGCCGCAACACTCTCTTAAGTCTACAAACCCGCAACCTTTCGGGTGACTTCGGGTAGGATCGGGTTACTCGGGTTGGTGAAAACTAATTTTAATCTATGACTTCATCAATTTTAATCTAAGAGGCTCTTATATGCAAATAAATGATAAAATACTATTGTAGTAAATGAGCAATAAATGATATATGCAAATATTATTGTAGTAAATAATTACACAACAAAATTGCGGCATAATAAAATATAAAGTCTAATAACTCATATCACAATATGCATAAAGCAAGAGTGATCTCAAGGACCACATTATCACTTTTTAGTCAATTAATCTGTGCTTGTTACATAAGAAATCATTATCAAACAGAACATGTTTTTCCTTCAATAGGGGGTCTAAATGCAAGGTGAACAATTAAAACACTCACTTTGAAATCAAATACTTCCAATATAAATAAAAAATGTCCTAATTCAACAACTATGGCATACAAGCATTTTTTACACAAATCGTGAATCCAAAACATAAATAAGTTAACAGTTTAAAAGCATAAAGTCCATAAACTTATGAAAGTAAGAATTTGAAGTGTTGAACATTGTTTTACCTACTTTGAACATGTTCGGCCGGGTAGGGTTACCTCGGGTTCATGTAACCCCACCCCGCGCCCCTACCCGCGCAGTGCGGGTTAGGTATAATTCAAACCGAAAATTAAATAAAAAATTAGAAACCCGTGATTTTTGGGTAGGGTCGGCTCGGCTCGGCCGGGTTCGTCGGGTTCGTGGTGATTTCTTACAGCCCTAGTTTTAGCTAGGATTTGGATCATGGGCGAAAATTTTTAGAATGAGATTTGTGTCATGATTTAAATTATAGTTTATAATTTATTATAATATTTTTTTTATAAAAAATACACACAAAATAAAAATGATTCTGAATTATAGTTCTGAATCCATGAATCAAACGTCATATTATTTAAAATATGAGGAGACAGCCGTTTAGAGTAGACACCACACTCATAATTTAAGAACTAGTAGATTAATTACCCAAAATAAAATTGTAATGTTGTTAGGACTTAGGAGTACTAATATATATGTTGGACTTTCCTTATATTTGAATTTTTCTTTATTTGTTCAATCTCGACCGTTCATGGTGGTGTGTGCTCAAACTAATATATGAAGGGTTTATTTGGAATAAAACCGTTCATGGTGGTGTATGCTCAAACTAATATGTGAAGGGTTTATTTAGAATAAAATTATAAAGAAAGGAAAAGTGTATATGGGAAAGGGAAAATGGTGCGGATATTAACACTCTTTTTTCTATTTTTCACACTTCTTTTTAATATTATTAAATTACTTATTAATAAAATTACTTTTAAAGACAACAATACTTTAAAGAAAATACTCATTACATACCCAACCATTAAAAACCGGTAGAATGAGAGAAATAACATATTTCTTAAAAAACGGTAGAATGAGAGAAATAACATATTTTTTAAAGTGTTTAGTAAATTATAATATATTATTTTAAAATAGGTAAATTATAGCATAATTTTATACTTTAAATTTTAAACATTATTAAAAAACTAAAAACACCCCTAAATTTTTTTTAACCTATCTCTTTCCTCCCATAAATCTCTATTTTTTTAAATAGTAAATTATAGCATATTTTTTAAAAGAGAGATTTTATATCATATTTTTTCTAAAATAAGAAGACTATGGCCAGCACCGGTGACCAGTAGTCGTTGACGGCGATTGGTGATCGGCGGTTGTCATCAGCGATCGACAATCCTCACCGGCGGCTGATAAATATCGTATTTACCTGTAAATACTATATTTATTGGCAAATATCGTATTTACCTGTAAATATCATATTTACCTATAAATATCATATTTATTGATAAATATCGTATTTACCTGTAAATATCATATTTATTGGTAAATACCGTATTTATCATTTTTTTAAAAAATCTGACGAATGGCTCCGACAATTGATAAATACCGCATTTACCAGTAAATATTATATTTACTGGTAAATATTATATTTACTATATTTTTTTGAAAATCTGACAAACAGCTCCGATAATTAGTAAATATCGTATTTATCGATAAATATTGTATTTATTAAAAAAATCTCAATTCTAACGACTGATAAATATCATATTTACTGATAAATTATTTATCAGTAATAATAATTTATTTAAAAATTTTACTACTACACTAACAACCACTAACTACTGTATTTATCAGTAAATATTATATTAATTAGTAAATACTATATTTATAAATACTATATTTACTATAATTAAACTTATTCAGTAATAAAATACAGTATTTATTATATTAAAATTAAAATATTTACTGATAAATACATATAGGCTAGATTCAAACTTAACTTTAGTAAAATATTAACGGTAAATATGGGATCAAGAATTAGATTAAAAAAATTATAAATAAAATCATTTCTTTACAAAAATTTATTCCAAAATTATTTTAATTACAAATCAGCCCTAAAATCTTCTCCCCGGCAGCCCGACGCCGCCGCCCAGATGCCTCCGACCACACCTCGCCGCCCAAACGCCGCTGGCCACATCTCGCCCAAAGAGAATCCCGATCTCCATACGCAGAACGGCTATGACGCCATATCCGATGAAGCAGATCCTCGCGACGGTTGAGACCATAGTTGGCCGGATCTCGTCATTCCAGATCTTCTCATAAACGCCGGTGTCGGTGACTAACTTGACGACGACGAAAGGACGGTGGGATCTCTGGACGAAATCGGGAGAAATGGAGGTTGAAGAAAATTCGGACGAAAGCAGGACTTGTGCCTTCTTCCCGGTGATGGCGGGCTCGCGATCGGGTCGTATCAGTACGCGATCTGATGGGATTTCTTCTTTCCCGGTGATGGCCGTTCTGAAGAGAGCAGAGAGAGAACGGTGAGCAGGGGAAAGAGGGAGAAAGACAGAGGAGAGAGAGGTGAATGAGGGGCGGCTGAAATGGTTAAAGAACAAGAGGCCTAAAAGAAAGGGTACATATGGAAAAGGACAATTTATTTCCCCCGAAAAATTTAAAATATGCTATAATTTACCAATATTAAAAAGAATATGCTATTTACTTCATTAAGACTAATAAAATTTGTTATTTTGTGCAATTTCTCTTAAAAAAATACATATTGCTTTCTAAAAATGGATATGTCCTATTTTTTAAAAGAATAAGGATGAATTCTATCGAAAAAGAACCTTTCTACAAAAAGGTTAAAATTCAAAAATTCTTCTTTTTTATTCAATTTTTAAAGGTTATACCGTTAGTTTTAAAAAATTTGTGATTTGTTAAATTTTTTTTTGAAAAGAATAAATTTATCCCTCTCATTTTATTACTGGTTGTATATTGAGAGATCATAATTCGTATTTTTACTGACTGCATTTGTTTTGAGTATAATTAATTAATCCACTACTATGATTGTCGGCAATTTCTGATGAAAGTGAAAGCAATCACGGAATTCGTAACGGGCTGCATAGCCCTTGCATCTTGCAAGCACCAGTATTTCCGAGTCCCTTCGAGAAAAAGGAAAAACAATAAATGAACGTTTAGTTTTTAAATTTAGAATTATTTTTTATTTATGTGTATTTTTTATGAGAAAAAAATATTATAGTAAGTCACGAATTATGATTCAACTCATGACACAGATACTCATACCAAACATGCCATAAGTTTCTTGACAATGAAGTTTGACTACGGGCTTGTTCGGTGTATTTTTGAGTTATGATGATTTGAGTGTAAATCTTAAGTTGAATTTGAGTTATAATTTGAGTTAAAGTTGTAACTTGAGTTTGTGTTTGGATGTGCACATTTGAGTTATGATTTGAATTGAGAATCTATTTGAGTTTGTGTTTGAGTAGGTTAAAACTTGAATTTATATTTAGATAATATTTTAATAAAAACTTAATAGTGATGAAAAATTTTAATAGGGTATATCGATGGGGTGTTTTATTCGTCTTTTCGTTGTGAATGCATACAAAAATCATCTCAATCGAAATTAAAACGAAAAAGTTATGACATTTTTAATAATAGAAAAAATATTGTTTATTAATTTGAGTGTGAGTTTTGAAACTTGAGTTGAAGGAGAAACTTAAACTCAAATTTTAGCCCTAAACTCAAGTTAAAACTCGAGTTAAAACTCGAGTTCAAATTCAAATTTTACAAACGAACGTGAACTTAAATAAAGTTGTAACTTAAGTTTAAAATTGTATGTTATTTGTCTATTTTATATATTTTATAACGAATTGATTTTTTTTCTAAAACAAGACAATTACTCTTTTGCTGTAATACAAAAGACAGATCCCTTCAGCAGGGGGGGAAAAAAGAGAAAGAGAGAAAACAAATAAATAATATCAAGAAAAAAAGAAAAAAAAAAAGGCAATTATTTCTATATATGAAACCAATGTTCATATGCCCAGTTAACCGAAATATTATGGATAAACGACGAGAAAACGTTGGCAATGTTCTTATTAACCATATTTCTTCCCCCCAACAAAAACCAAGCTTCAATTTCATATTTATAAAAAAGCTAAAAAATATAAATGAGAAATTTTATTGGTGGGTGGATGAAAAAAAAATACAATTTAATTGTAGAGACTTTTTAAAAAAAAAAAAAATTTTAAGATAGATATAACAAGTAAAATGGAAGTGGTTTGAGAATGTGTGTGTGAAAATTAAAAAAAAAAAGTGTAAATAGATGTACCCAAGGAAAATGTCATATGGGACATTTGAAAGGGAAATAGAAAATATCTATCGGATTCGGATATCATATCTTGACAAATCAAGTAAATATGGTAATTTATTTTTTGTCAATTAATAGGAGCTTTATCATTTCCTATCATAATAAAAGTGCATAAGTAAGCACATAATAAAAAATATAGCCTGCATTTTCTTTCTCTTTCTCTCTCTCTAGATTTTTATAGTGTATTATGACTTTTCATTTGGTTGAAAGGTTCAAAAGATTTGAATAGATTCAGGTTCAAACTCGTGTTTATTTTACAGAAAATAAAAAATACTTTAAACTTTTGATATGACATTTCAAAACTCAAAGTTCTCAAAAAATAAAAAGATTTCAACTCAAGTCCCTCTTGAGTTCTCAGGGCTTTCCGTCATGAAATTAAGATTCAAACTCAAAAGTTCTGTCGTTTTTTTATATTTGTCGTCTGCTGTTTATGTAAGTAGTTCTGTTATTTTTTTTCGTTTATAAATGTTTGCCGTTTTCGTCCAAGGTTTCTAAAAATTTTGTTGTCCTCTACAAAGTTGTCGTTACCCTTTGTTTTTCATTTCCTTGTCGTTTGGAAATTTCTGTTGTTTGTTATTGTTTCAGCATTTTTTTTTTGGCTAATTTTTTCAGTATCCTTGTTGTACTTGTGTCCTCCGACTGTGATGTTTTGTGAAATTTCACTATTCTGATAGCAGAGATGAACAAAGATTGGTTTATTGCCCTGAACAATGAGAACAAGAAAGAAACACTAGCGCATTTGGAATTAATTTTAAAATAATTTTATTTTTAATAAAAAATAAAAATAAGATTGTTTTGAGAATCATTATGAGACCGATTTTGAAATTGCGTTTGATTGGTTTTTTAAGAGATTATTTTGAGTATAATAAAAAAATTTAAATCGTGTTTATTAATTAATATAATATAATATTGTTGATAAGTACTAAAAAATAAAAACAGAAAAGTGAACAACTTTCAACTGTTTTTTAATTCTTTCACAAAAATCATTCTCACTGTTTTCGTTTTCAAAACATTTACTAAACAAACGTCATTTCGTTTTCATTTTCATTTTTTACTTTTCGAAATACGTGAAAACCGTTTTTAAAAATGGTTTCAAACAATCATCAATTATGTTCTAACTGTTTTTTAATTTTTTCACAAAAATCATTTTCACTGTTTTCGTTTTCAAAACATTTACTAAACAAACGTCGTTTTGTTTTCATTTTCATTTTTTACTTTTCAAAATACGTGAAAACCGTTTTCAAAAATAGTTTCAAACAATCATCAATTATGTTCTCCTATGCATATTGGTTTTTCGTGTATAATCTCAATAAATTAATACTCATAAATTAATTAACTTTGATTAAATAATATTTTATATGTTTCTGACTTGGTCTTAATTAGGGTATTAATTTATTTCGGTTAAATAATATCTTAATTTATTAATAAATTTTTATGGTGCTAAGGATATATAATTTATAGAGGTTTAACTATATATTATATACTAACTAAAAGTCCACGCGTTGTTGCGGAAACTACTGTTGTTCCGGTCCAGCATTCGTGTTCACAGGTCGCGCGGGCGCACACATTGGGCCCCCAACCCGCCGGATCCGTGATCTGCACCCCCTGCGCGTGAGAGAGTCTCTCTGATATGCATGCTTACCTAGGCTTCAAAGTACAATCACTTATAAACACCACCATAGCTTCATTCCTAGCCAATGTGGAATTTTACAATTTTCAAACCAACTCAAACATTTCAAGTGGCATTCTTAAAGCATAAATTTCCCATTCACCCGATATCCATTTTGAGCGTATGAATATCCGATTTTGATCTCCTTGCGATGGAGAACGCAAATCCATCGAGACCCGTCCTAAAAACCTATTGGGCCCCATTCTAAAATGAGCCTCAAAATGGGCCTTTACTATGGCTTAACAAGTCATTTTTCTAACAATCCCCCACATGAATGAAAATTGACTGACGACGAGAAAACACAGACTCGACACGGTGATAGAGTTCCACAGTCGATGCCTGCAAAGGATAAGTAGGCGTTAACCCTTGAACCTTCCCTCGCGACAATACATTAACTTTATTGGCTGACTAGTAGACGCGATATCCTTGAACTATTCTGCCTTTGTATAAACGTTAATATACCTCACACAGACATCTTCCTGACACAGTTCTGTTCTCATGGTTATGTTCATTTTGGGCATGAACATCTACCTGGTTTTGCAAGAGTTTCTAAAGAATTGAGCCCTCACAATTCTCCTTTGAAGCGGCCCCACTTCTATCTTACATAGGTGTTTTCTTAATGAAGAGTAACCCGTATTACTCCACTTAGATTCCTGGCGTATCCAACGCATAAGAATCATTAAAACCAATGTTTAACCTCTTCTCGTACGAGTTTCACTGTTATCATCATAGGAATAGGCTGGGGTTACCCCCACAGTGAACTTAGATGGTCTAAACATTTTAGTTGTCCCATTGAACCTAGATATTGGGATCTCCAGTCAGCTAGGTTGGGTTTCCATTGCTTCGACCTATTTATTTCATGGGCTTCAGTCTCATTCATCTCGATGTCTTTTCAACTTGATCTTTATTAAGTCCTTTGGTCAGCGGATCCGCAATATTATCTTTCGACCTTATATAGTCAATGACTATGACTCCCGTTGAGATCAGTTGTCTAATGGTATTATGTTGACGACGTATATGTCTAGACTTACCACTATACATCGTATTGTGTGCTCTACCAATAGCTGATTGGTTATCACTGTGTATGCAAATTGCAGGTACATGTTTTGGCCAATCCGGAATGTCCTCCAAGAAATATCTAAGCCATTCAGCTTCTTCGCCACATTTATCTAATGCGACAAACTCAGCTTTCATTGTGGATCTGGTTATTACCGTTTGTTAGACGATTTTCATCAAATAGCTGCACCACCCAAGGTGAATACTTATCCACTGGTAGCCTTAGAATCCTGTTAATAAGTGCATGAATATGCACCTAAATTGTTCATAATTGCTAAATAAATTAAGTTTTAATTAAATATTTTCGTGGAATTAATATTTTGTGGAAGTATTTGATTTTAATTTAATTTAATTTGTTTTGTAGGGAAATAAGACATTTGGGCCAAAACTAAAGAAAATGAAAATGAAGCCCATCAGCCCATTTGAAGCCCTTTAGCCAGCCATCAGCCGAGCCGATTTGAGCCAAGCCGTTCGAGCCACTCCACAGCCGCACCACGTGGCATTTTCTGGCGAGTCCCCCACGTTTCCCACTCAGCCGCGTGAGTGTTCTGTCCACGCCAAGCCCAGGTCGCGAGTTCCAGCCACGCGCGCGTAAGCCAGCCCTTCTTTCCTCTCCGCGTGGGACCCAGATGTTCCCCTGCGCACGCGCGCTTGGCGCGCACGGATCCTTCCCCCGGGCGAGTCTCCTCCACGCGCACGTCAGGGCATTCAGCATTCCTCTACGTGTGGGTCCTGCGTTGCAGCAGCTGTCCAACCATCTCGCACCACGCGTCGAGTCCTTCCTCCGCGTGGCCCTAGCTATGCAGTAGTTTCCCCTCTCCGTGAATCAGCGAGCGCCACGTGTCGCAATTGATGCAGCTGTCGGCCATTTCTTCATTTCCGCGAATCACAGCGCGACATGTGTCCCACCCATTTGGGATTCTTCAGCCAGCGTTCCGTTTTGTTCCGTTGGGTTGATTTCAGCATTCACTTCCAGAATTAAGCCTTGTAAATCCAATTCAATGGGCTAAAACGTACCTTTATGTTTTCTTTGCTAAGTGTTTTCTTTACATGCCCAGAAATTCTATAAATAGGGTCATTGTCAAGGTGATTAGTGATTGATTTTTAGCCTAAGTTTAGTCACTTTTTCTTTCTTTGGTGAGGTTAGAGATGAGCTTGTGTTGAGTGACCCAATTTGGGTTTTGATTCTTGAGTTGTAATATTCTTAAAATTGAGTGAATTAAATCCCATATTTTCTTTTATCTATTTTTCAGAATATAGTGTGCCATTTTTATATAAGTTCAGTCATGCTTTTCTTATGTAATTGTGTCATGCATTGTTTTGTCATTGAAATTATTTTGTGCGTTGTCATTTACTGCATTATTGTCATATTGATATATTGTCGATTTAGGATAACGTGTAATGATAATAATTTTGTGGAATTAACGTAAGGATTTAATTTGCTCGAAAACTTTTGTTTATGAATCAAGACTCAAATTGGTGAACGAAGCATATAGCGATTCTTGACGCCTTACCGTTTTTAATTATATTATTTTCTCAAACATTTTTCTATGCTTATTTTCTCAACAAAAATTCCATTCTCTTTTATTTTTAATTTATTATTTTTCTCTTGACACTTTTTTTTTTATAATCTTTTATTGTCTCTTTTTATCACCTCTTGTGGGATTGGCCGTCCATATTGTGCTACAACTGACCGCTTTGTTTCAACACAATTTGGGCGTAATCAAATTTTGGCGCCGTTGCCGGAGGGGTGCGTCAACAAGATTGTTCAGTAAATAATTAGCCAAAGAGGTAAGTACTTAGTCTTTATTTATTTAAATCTTTTTGTTTAGCATGTTTCAAATACATTTGTGTCTGTAATTGGTTGTCAGTTGGTTTTTACTGATTGATTACTCAAGTTTTTACTTTTAGACTTTAATTTATTTTATTCTTTGGAATAGGACGTTTCAAAAAAAAAAAAGTTTGTTGCTGTGTTGTTTTAGCTTGTAGCCAATTTTCATTTTCCCAGTTGTTTGTTAAGTTTTCTTTATTACTTTGTTAGGCATTCTTTTCATTTATTTTGTTCTAAAAAAAAAAAAGTTTCTGTTAGTTTGATTTTTCATTTACTATTATTATTAGTTTTCATTTTTGTCCATTTGATTGGCACGTTTCAAAAAAAAAAAAAAATCGTTTATACATTTCCTTTAGTTTATTTGTTTTGCCAGTTTATTTGCTTGTATATAACTTTTGTTTGTACATTTTCTTTTTACGTTTTACTTTGCATTCTGTTGTTAGTATTATCTTTTGTTTAGTTTATTTGTTTTATTTAGTTCTCTTAAGTTTTCGTTTAGCATTTCTATGTCTTTTCTCTTTATTTAAATAAAATAGCATTTGTTTTTATTTATTTATTTATTTTCTTTAATTAGTTTGCTAGCTTTCATTTTTGTTGTTATTCTTCTTTTAATTTGCATTTATTTTTCCTTTCATAAGTAGTCTTAATTTTTAGGTTGTGATTCTTAGGTGACCAATTTAGACATTAAATTAGGACTCTTAGGCCCTGTTTGTTTTTGTTTTTGTTTCCGTTTTTTACATTTTTTGAGGATAAAAAATGAAAACGCGTATAGAAAACGCGTTTGGTACAAAATTTTCTAAAAACTGAAAACAAAAATATTTTTGTCCTTTTCTGAAAATCTGAAAACGGATTAAATCCGTTTTTCATTTTTCTTTTCATTTTCTCCCTTCGTTCTTCGCTCTCTTCTCCAAAATCGCCACCAGCGCCACCTAGAAGTCGCGACCAAGCCAACTTTGCCCCTCCGTATCCACCACGAGTTGTCCATAACTACAACCGGGCATCGACTCAGACTGCCTCGCACATCAAAACCCAGTGGGTCCCGCCATCGAACCTCGCCGGGAAACACCGTCACAAGCCACACCCAAAACCAGCGACTCGTGACCCCCTCTCTCTCTCTCGACCTCCCGTCCTCTGTCGCGAGTCGTGCGATAAGGTCACGACCATGGTGGGATCCTACCCAACTGCGACCGTCACTGCGATCTAATTGCCAACAATCTACTCCTATCACGCTATCGGAGGCAGTTTCTCCGACTGCAACCCCCACTCTGGTTTGGTTTTTGTTTGAAAATGTAAAGAGAGAGAGAGACAAACTGGGTTGGGTTTGTTGTGGAATTTGGTTAAGAAATGATTCATTATTGTTTATTTAATATATTTTAATATTAAATATTATTACATGTTTTTAAAATTAAACCACCAAACACAATTTCAGTTTTTTTTAAACTGAAATCAATCTTAGAATAAAACTACCAAACACATTTTCAAAAATGATTCCAAAATGAAAATGAAAACGTTTTCATTTTTATTTTCATACAAAAAACAAAATCATTTTGGAACCAATTCCAAACGCACCCTTAATTTCTCATAATTTGTGTAACCTTAGGTTTTAGAATAGTATTAACTTAGGGTACTAATATCTAACATTTAACATTTCATAAAACACATAATAAAATTTAATAAATTTTCAAGCAATTTTGTGGAAACGTTGAAAAGTACAACCTAAGAGAGTTTTGTCTAGGAGGCTGGTTCATGTTAGCGTTCTACGCCATCAGTCTTTCTTGGGATCGTTGCTCTGTCTAGGAGGTTGGTTTTTAAGGAGGCTTCACCCCACCAATCTTTCCTGTGAGCACTCTTGGGGTTGCGATTCGCAGTTCTACATTATTGTTTTCTTTGTTTTAAAAAAAATCAAAAATTTAAAAAAACAAAAATTAAAAAATTAAAAAAATTAAAAAATTAAAAAAAAGTGAAACGTTTTAGGGTGAATGAATCGTTATAGAGACGAATTAGGGAGATTCACAAGAAGACTGGAGAACCCTAGTGAAGTTTCTTCCCACACGTCTAGTCCTCCCTCGACCCCAGCCTCTTTAGCAGTTGCAAATCCGTTCGCAATGGCTCAAAACAAGGAGGTCCAACATAAGACGTTGAACGATTATCTTCACCCTACACGTACGGCCACACTGTCATGCATAATGTTTCCCCCTAATATGCTGAATTTGGATTTCAAGCCGGGCATGATCCAACTCTTGCCGACCTTTCATAGGTTAGAGAAAGAGAATCCATACGTTCATATTAGGGAGTTTGAAGAAGTGGTGGCCACTTTTCACAACCGAGTTGAAGCTGCGGACTTTGTGCGATTAAAATTCTTCCCCTTCTCTTTGAAGGACAAGGCTAAAAGCCGATTGTATTCTCTGCGACGTAGGTCTATTGGAAGTTGGGAAGAAATGACGACATCATTTTTCAACAAGTATTTCCTTCACCGTAAGACCAATGGTCTGAAGCGACAGATCTCGACCTTTACCCAGAAGGACAATGAAACTCTGTATCAAGTTTGGGAACGGTTCAAAGATATGTTAAATCAGTGTCCCCACCATGGTTACGAGAGTTGACGCCTCGTCAGTTATTTTTACGAAGGACTCACGATCCGAGAGCGCCAATTTGTAGAGATGATGTGCAATGGTGAATTTCTCCAAAAGGTCCTCGAGAAGGCTTTTGAGTATCTTAACGAGTTAGCCGAGAAAGCCCACACATGGACTGGTCCAAGTGCTACTGACATCACCAATCAGTCCGGACCAGCCAGAATCTATCAACTAAGGGAAGAGGACAATCTCAAAGCCCAAATTAAGTCTTTGACACGACAAATTGAGACCTTCAAAACCAAAGAAGGTAGAGGAATTCACATGGTTGCTAGGGCAGAGTTACAAGAGCCCTGTTTCGTTTGTGGAGGGGTGGAGCATCTAGCTAAGGATTGTCCTGCTTATGGTGAAATGAGAGGGGTTTACAAGGACCAATGTAATGCCTTAGGGACATACAACAAACCCTTCTCTAACACATACAATCCTAGCTGGAGGAACCATCCAAACTTTAGTTGGAGAGATTCCAACGAAACACAACCATCAGGGGGACAATGGAGAACTGAGCAACAGCCGCAACCACCAAAGGCGTATTCTGCACCTTAATATAATGCGCAACAGCCAAGGAGTTCTCTTGAGAACACCTTGCAATCTTTCATGGAGGCGCAGAGTAAGACGAATCAGAAGTTCGAGTCACTGTTCACGCAAATGATGGAACAAAGTAAATAAATGAAGAGTCAAATCACGAAGCTGACTAGAGCTTTGGCTGTTCAAGAACGCGGCAAGTTTCCTTCACAAGCTTAGTCAAACCCAAAGGGCCAACATATGGCGCAAACCTCTTGAGGAGTTTGCTTCCAACACTTTTGTATCATATTTTTGTTTCTTTGTTTCGTTTGGTGTGTTTTGTGTGCTTTTATTTTCAGTTTGTTTTTGTGTGATTTTATATTTGTTTGTGTGTTTTGGAGAATCAGTTTAGGAGGCTCAGCTTAGTTCCAATGTTCATCATCCAGGTGTTCTCTTTTCCTGTCTTCTTCATATTGCATATATTTTTAGACATTGAGGACACTGTCTGATTTTGGGTTGGGGGTGGTGAGCATATTCATGCGTGAGATTAATTTTTGTCTTGTTGTTATTTTAGGTCAAAATTTTTGCAAGATTATCTGAGTATGATTTCAAAATGTTCGGTTTGAGTCAGTTTTTGCTATCTTAATTACTAAGAAATGATTTCTAGAGTTCTTTTTGAGCACATGTCAAACCTTGTGGTAAGATGGTTGTTAACACATTTAGTTGAGAAAAATTCTCAAGTTTAAGGTTTTCATTTTTGGTGAGTTATGAAAGTTGAGAAAACAGCTTTTTGAACTTTCATTGACCTTTTGAGTTGGTTGATTCATTAACGGAGCACCATTGCTTGACTTGTGACATTTGCTTGAGGGATGATTTTTGGTTAGGAATAATTTTTTAGAATTGAGCCATGTGTTATCATTTTTCTTTTAATTTTCTATCTAAAAAAAAGATAAAAAAAGAGAAAAAGAAAAGAGTAAGAGCATCATTTTATCATCCATGTTTACGTAGTTTGGTTGTACTTACATCTTGCACTGCATAGTAGCCAGTCAAAAGAATGCCTTACTACATCAGCTTCGTCAAATATATGTTGTCTCTTACCTAAAAAAAGGAAAAAAAGAAAGAAAAGGGAAAAAGTTTGTGTATATTTGTTTGTATTTTTCGGCTCTTTGTTTGTTTATGAGATCTTCCTCTTGACTAGAATGAAATCCCGAAGGCTTGTTTATGGTTTGAGTGATGGATTGTTCCAGATATTTGATTTGCCTATCATTTGATCAATGTTTGTTTATTAGCTTGTCCTTAAATTGCCTTCTCTCACTTGAGCGTTGGTTGATTGACTTCCAACTCCACGAGTGAAAACCATATGCATTAAAATATTTCTGACACCTGTGAGGTAAATGGAGTTGAAACTTTTTCTTGGTGAATTTTTCGATGCTATTTGTGTTATGGACTGTGGTAAGAGGGAAACGGTTTGGTGCACACACACACGACTCTGGAGTTATGACTGAAGTAGTTTTGATAGCATTTTCTGATGACTTACTAATGTTTTGTTTGATTGCTTAGGTGATTTTGCTAGTTTTGATTTGAATTTTCAGCTTGACATGATTTTTCTTTCGCTTGAATTGCTAGAGACTAGCAATAAGCTGGTTGGGGGTTGTGATAACTGCATAAAAGTGCACCTAAATTGTTCATAATTGCTAAATAAATTAAGTTTTAATTAAATATTTTTGTGGAATTAATATTTTGTGGAAGTATTTGATTTTAATTTAATTTAATTTGTTTTATAGGGAAATAAGACATTTGGGCCAAAACTAAAGAAAATGAAAATGAAGCCCATCAACCCATTTGAAGCCCTTTAACCAGCCATCAGCCAAGCCGATTTGAGCCAAGCCGTTCGAGACACTCCACAGCTGCACCACGTGGCATTTTCTGGCGAGTCCCCCACGTTTCCCACTCAGCCGCGCGAGCGTTCCGTCCACGCCAAGCCCAGGTCGCGAGTTCAAGCCACGCGCGTAAGCCAACCCTTCTTTCCTCTCCGCATGGGACCCAGATGTTCCCCCGCGCACACGCGCTTGGCGCGCATGGATCCTTCCCCCGGGCGAGTCTCCTCCACGCGCGCGTCAGGGCGTTCAGCATTCCTCTCCGTGTGGGTCCCGCGTTGCAGCAGCTGTCCAACCATCTCGCGCCACGCGTCGAGTCCTTCCTCCGCGTGGCCCCAGCTGTGCAGCAGTTTCTCCTCTCCGCGAATTAGCGAGCGCCACGTGTCGCAATTGATGCAGTTGTCAGCCATTTCTTTATTTCCGTGAATCACAACGCGACACGTGTCCCACCCGTTTGGGATTCTTCAGCCAGCGTTCCGTTTTGTTCCGTTGGGTTGATTTCAGCATTCACTTCCAGAATTAAGCCTTGTAAATCCAATTCAATGGGATAAAACGTACCTTTATGTTTTCTTTGTTGAGTATTTTCTTTACATGCCCAGAAACTCTATAAATAGGGCCATTGTCAAGGTGATTACTGATTAATTTTTAGCCTAAGTTTAGTCACTTTTTCTTTCTTTAGTGAGGTTAGAGATGAGCTTGTGTTGAGTGACCTAATTTGGGTTTTGATTCTTGAGTTGTAATATTCTTAAAATTGAGTGAATTAAATCCCATATTTTCTTTTATCTATTTTTCAGAATATAGTGTGTCATTTTTATATAAGTTCAGTCATGCTTTTCTTATGTAATTGTGTCATGCATTGTTTTGTCATTTAAATTATTTTGCGCGTTGTCATTTACTGCATTATTGTCATATTGATATATTGTCGATTTAGGATAACGTATTTAATAATAATTTTGTGGAATTAACATAAGGATTTAATTTGCTCGAAAACTTTTGTTTATGAATCAAGACTTAAATTGGTGAACGAAGCATATAGCGATTCTCGACGCCTTACCGTTTTTAATTATATTATTTTCTCAAACATTTTTCTACGCTTATTTTCTCAACAAAAATTCCATTCTCTTTTATTTTTATTTTATTATTTATCTCTGGACACTTTTTATTTGCTAATCTTTACTTGTCTCTTTTTATCACCTTCTCGTGGGATCGACCGTCCATATTGTGCTACAACTGACCGCTTTGTTTAGACACAATTTGGGCGTAATCACCTGTGTATCAGATATCCAACTTACGTCAGAGTATCCTTCTAAAACAGTACGTTCTCTTGTGTAATGTAGTCCGTAGTCACGAGTATATCTTAAGTACCTCAGTACTCTCATAATTGCTTTCCAGTGGTCATTTCCTGGGTTACTCGTGAATCTGCTCAATCTACTTACAGTGAAGGCAATATCTGGTCTTGTACAACTCATTAAGTACATCAGATTGCCAATCACTCTAGCATACTCCACCTGGGATATGCTTTCTCTTCTGTTTTTGGACAGATGTTGACTTATATCAATAGAAGTTCTGGCTATACCAAAATCATCTTTATTAAACTTGTCAAGTATCTTGTCCACGTAATGTGACTGAGTCAATATGAGACCATCAGCCACCCTTTTAATTTTGATCCCCAATATCACATCAGCCGGTCCCATATCTTTCATGTCAAACCTTGAGTTCAACACGTGTTTGGTAGATTTGACCATCTGATCACTACTACCTACAATTATTATGTCGTCTACATAGATACAAAGAATGACATAACTGTCTTCTGTATTCTTGACATAAACACATTTGTCACACTCGTTGATTTTGAATCCATTTGACATCATGAAATCGTCAAATTTCTTATGCCATTGTTTTGGTGCTTGTTTCAGTCCGTACAAAGACTTCACCAATTTGCAGACTTTCTTCTATTGTCTTGGAGCTACACAACCCTCAGGTTGTTCCATGTAGATTTCTTCTTCCAGATCTCCATTTAGAAAGGTTGATGAACTTCAAGATTCCGCAGCGCAGCAATCGCTAGTATCATCCTTATAGATGTTATTCTCGTCACAAGAGAATATGTGTCAAAGTTATCAAGGCCTTATCGTTGTTTATAACCTTTTATTACTAGTCTGACCTTATACTTGTCAATTGTTCCATCTGTCTTCATTTTTCGTTTAAAAATCCATTTAGAACCTAGTAGTTTATTTCCTGGTGGACGGTCTACTAGTTCCCAAGTATGATTTTGTAAGATGGAATCCATCTCACTCTTTATGACTTCTTTCCATAAAGGACCCTCAGTTGAGCTCACAGCTTCTTTATACGTTTGAGGTTCAGCCTCTAGCATATAAGTTAGAAAATCCAGTCTAAAAGACTTTTCTATCCTTGCCCTCTTACTTCGTCTAGGCTCTTCCTCTATTTCCACATTTCCATCGTTTTCAGAATTTTGACTACAATCTTCTATGATAGTCTCAAAACATCGTTTTAACGAACAGTCTTAAATGGAAATACATGTTCAAAGAACGATGCATTCCTAGACTCTATTTTCATGTTCTTGTGTATGTGAGGGTTTTTAGATTCGTGCACAAGGAACCGATACGCGGTACTGTTATGAGCATACCCAATGAAGATGCAATCAACCTTTTTCGGACCTATCTTCATCTTCTTTGGTGTTGGAGCCATTACCTTGGCCAAACACTCCCACACTTTCAAGTATTTGTAGGAAGGTTTCCTTCCTTTCCACAATTCATAGGGGGTTTTATCGACTTTCTTACGCGGAACCTTATTTAAAAGGTAATTAGCCGATAAAATGGCTTCCCCCACATGTTCTGTGGCAACCCAGAACTTATTAATATTGCATTCATCATATCATTTAAGGTACGATTTTTCCGTTCAGCAATGCCGTTCGATTGGGGAGAATATGGAGGTGTGACTTCGTAAATAATTCCATGTTGTGCATAAAGCGCACTAAATGGTTCGACATATTCACCACCTCGGTCACTTTTTACTATCTTAATCTTTTTATTAAGTTAGTTTTCAACTTCTTGCTTGTAGAGAGCAAATTTCTCTACAGCTTCATCTTTGTTTTTTAACAAATATACATAGCAATACTTTGTGCTATCATCAATGAAAGTGATAAAATACTTATTACCACCTCTAGTTTGAATAAACTTTAAGTCACAAACATCACTATGTATTAGATCAAGTGGCTCAGTATTCCTTTCTATCGTTTGGAATGATGACCTTGTTAGTTTTGCATCTACACAAGTTTCACATTATGTGATCTAAGTTAATTAATCTACGCAAAGTATCCTAATTAACATATCCTAGTCTACCATGTCATAAGTTAAAAGACTCAAGCATATAAACGGAAGACTCTTTCTTCTATTCATTTTCTTAGATTTTACAGCTATGGCATTCATTTTTCACATGCCACTCTATACATATGTCACGCCCCCCACCCCAAACGGGGTGAGTGAAGTGGAGCTCGATTAGGGATTAATAAAGCAGATTCTCAGACGAGCCCCACTTAACTCCATTAAAATATAAATAAATTACAGAATCCTGACCCTATGACAACACAGGGCTCCACCCCACAGGACATACAGTATCGTACATACATGCATATGTAAATAATCATTACAACAGATATCAACCACAGTCTAGTTAATCTAAATATTACATGAGTTTACAGAATTCTCGATTCCTTACACTTTTACGTCAGAGGATGAACACAATCCTCACTTGATCGATCCATAACATAACTCAGCTACTGCGTAGCAAATATCCAACTATTGTGCATTGCTCCTAGAATCTCCTGGGAGCGGTTAACATTTTAAAACATTAAAACGTGAGCGAAAGACCCAGTAGGATATAGTTTGAAATAACTGTATAATTAAATGAATAATAAATGAGCAACGAATAAATAAATGAATAAGTAAATAAAATAAGATATTCAGTTTCGACAGGCAGCCGGAACCTCACATCTTTTTTCTCAAAGGAAATATAACTGAAGATAACCGTGTTACAGGCATCAGCAAGTAATTAGTACAAATTACTCACCTACCAAGTGCCTCGCCTACCCGGACCGAGTTTTGGGTTCTGCCCCCGAGGATGCACTCTACGCATCCTATCTAGGCTTACAGCAATATATTCTTACCGGTTCACAAGATCTCTTATCTTAAGAAACCATTCATTTAACATTATGAAATCGTTAATATGACCCCACGAACTACTCAAGCTGCGGGCCCCATGATTGGGCAAGCCATGAGGTTCCATGACTACACAAGCTATGGATTCCATGGACAAGACAAGCCATGGATTCCATGAACTAAACAAGCCATGGTTTTTTTAAAGAGTTTTTCTTTCGCAAACCAACCCCTTTCTTTAAAACATGTTCAAGACCAAAATCCTTTTTTGAAAATCAGGCTCTCAAGGAAAAGGGATAGAAATCCTACCTCGCACTATCAAACCTGGGACTAGCGTTGTCTTTTCCGGCTTCCGCTTCCTCAAGCCCCTTCAGTCTGAATCCTCAGCGATCACTGATGCAAGACAACACTTTAGGATTAATTCTCATTCCTAAAGCAATCCAATCTCAATTAGATACCAAGGTTTTCAATTAGTGTGCCCTAATCCATTTTCATGTTTCAAATGATCATTTCAAGGGTTTTCAATCTCAAAACAAGGATTAAATATGTTAATCCATTTATCTCAAGTCCCCAAATGAAGCTGATTTGGGTTCTCCCTGAAAACATAGGTCAAAACAGCAATTTCAGGCTAAATAGGGTCAGACCCCGTGTCAACTGGTCGACCGGTGACAGAACAGTGCATCACCACCAGTCGACCGGTGGTGTGCAATTCGGTCGACCGGTCAGTCCAATGCAATTCGGTCGACCGGTTATCATGTGATCTGGTCGACTAAACAGGTCGACCGGTGGAATCAGCTGCGCAAGAGAAGCTCGTGAAAACCAGTCTAAAACCTGCAATATCAGTCCCAAATTGAAATATTTCAAAGGAAAACCACTAGATCCGGGTTCTAGGTACTAAATCAAGTCCAAAGAACCTAAAATCTCCAATTTCCACCAAGGTTTTACTCAAAATCCGTAAAGATTCGTTTCGAACCAAAAATAACTTTTTAAAATTCAAAAACTTAAGATTCAAGAGAGGTTCTTTCAGTAATCTTACCTTGAATCCTTCTCTTGACGTTGAAAACTTCCTTAAATCTTTCATTAGTTCGAATCCGGTTCGATTTGAGACAAAAACGGGAGAGAGAGAGTGTGTGTGTGTGTGTGAGAGAACGAGAGAGTGAGAGAGAGAGAGAGGTGCACGGGAAGAAAGGAAAAGAAAAAGAAAGAAAAGGGAGAAAAGAAAAAGAAAAAGAAAGAAAAGGGAGAAAAGAAAAAGAAAATAAAATAGACAGGTACTAACATTTAAAGGAAACAGTCCAGAAATGCGCCCATACACACTTCTGGGTTAAAAAAAATTACTGAGAATAATTTAAATATCTTGGAACTATTTAAATTACATGTCAGAAACATTTATTAATCAAAACTCAATTAATTACATCAGATTAGGCACACAAATAATCTTAATTATCTTAATTAATCCCAATTAATTCTTCAGGGTGTTACAGCTCCACCCCCCTTAGGCAATTTCATCCCCGAAATTAAGGTTTACCTCAAAGTGTAAACATATGCGGATACTGCTCCTGCATCGTCGTTTCAAGCTCCCATGTCGCTTCCTCAACTCCATGGTGCTGCCACAACACTTTCACTAACGAGATCTCACGATGGCGCAAATTCTTTATCTTCCGGTGAAGAATCTGTACAGGTGCCTCCTCGTACGTCGCGTCATACTGTATCGGAACGTCAAACCACTATACTATAGCTTCCGGCTCAGGTTGACATTTCTGAAGCATGGAGACATGGAACACGTCAAGCACGTGAGATAATTCAGGCGGTAAATCCAACCAATAAGCCACCACTCCGACTCATTGCACGATTGGGAATGGTCCCACATACCTTGGTGCAAGTTTCCCTTTCACACTAAACCGAACAAATCCCTTGCGTAGGGAAACCCTCAGCAAAACAAAGTCGCATTCCTGGAATTCCAAAGGCCTACGCCTTCTATCAACGTAGCTTTTCTGACGACTTTGAGCTGTCAACAGTTGTTCCCGAATCACAGATATCTTCTCATTATTTTCTTGAATAACCTCCGGCCTAGTACTCAGTCGATCCTCTAGTTCCAACCAACAAACAAGTGACCTACAAGGACGACCATAGAGAGCCTCAAACGGTGCCATACCAATACTGGTCTAATAGCTGTTGTTGTACGTAAACTCAGCAAGATGCAGGTATTTCTTCCAGTTTCCACTAAATTCCAGAATACAAGCATGAAGCATATCCTCCAGAATTTGAATTACTCTTTTAGATTGCCCATCAGTCTGAGGATGAAATGTTGTGCTGAAGTTCAAGTCTGTTCCCATGGCTTCCTGAAAACTCCTCCAATACCTTGCATTGAAGTGGGTATCACGATCAGACGTGATAGACAGTGGCACTCCGTGTAGTCTCACGATGTGCTCCAGGTACAATTCTGACAGAATCTTCTGAGAATACGTCACACGGAACGGTATGAAGTGCGCGGACTTCGTCAACCTATCCACCATCACCCAGATGGCATTGTGCTTCAGCTCGGTTCTCGGTAGCCCCATCAGAAAATCCATAGTGATGTGCTCCAATTTCCATCCAGGGATAGGAAGCGGTTGCAACTCTCCTGCTGGCTTTTGATGCTCAACTTTAATCCGGAGGCAAGTCACACATTTCGAAACATACTCACGAACGTCTCTTTTCATGCCTCTCCACCAATACTGTCTTTTCAAGTCCTGGTACATCTTTGTACTTCCCAGATGTATAGCAAACTTTGATTTGTGAACCTCTCACAGAATCGTCTTCTTTACCTCATTCGCCTTAGGAACAGCAAGGCGGTTGCGGAAATACAATGCTCTATCCTATCGGATTCTCCAATCCTCGAGTTGCTCTCCATTCTGGATTTGAATCTAAATTCCTTGGAGGTGTGGATCCTGCAATTAATTCTGCTTAACCCGTTGCATAATATCCGGTGTAAAGCCCAGATTATACACTATAGCCTGGTTATAATCTTCGTAGAACTGAAGATTATACTCACTCACCACTTCAGTCCTTTTCCAATCTTCCAAAGCTAACGCTAGAGTCCCCGTCGTCTTCCTGCTAAGGGCATCAGCCACCACATTAGTTTTTCCAGGATGATATTGCAGAGTGAAGTCGTAATCTTCCATATACTCCTCCCATCTCCTTTGTCCGAGATTCAAGTCTTTCTGAGTAAACAAGTACTTCAGACTTTTATGGTCAGAAAAGACCTGAAACTTTGCTCCATAGAGATAACATCTCTATATCTTCAGAGCAAATATTACCGCTGCCTGCTCCAAATCATGAGTGGGGTAATTCCGTTCATGTGGTCTTAATTGGTGAGATGCGTACGCTACCACGCGTCCCCCTTGCATTAAGACACAGCCAAACCCACTCCCCGAGATGTCAGAATAACCCTCATATGGTTCTTCACTATCAGGAATAGTAAAGACTGGTGCACTTGTCAGTCTGACCTTCAATTCCTGAAAAGCATTTTCACATTCGGTGTCCCACTGGAATCTGACTTCTTTCTTGGTCAACCGAGTCATCGGTGCAGCAATACTCGAGAAGTCTTTCACAAAACGCCGATAGTACCCTGCAAGTCTGAGAAAACTGTGAATCTCTGCCACATTATGCAGCCTTTCCCACTGTAGCACAGTCTCGATCTTAGAAGGATCGACAGAGATTCCTTGTCCTGAAATTACATGCCCAAGGAACTTCACTTCTGTCAGCTAGAAGTCACATTTCTCCTTCTTAGCATACAACTGGTGTTCACGAAGAGTTTGAAGAACAATTCTCAAATGCTGTTCATGTTCTTCCCAAGTCTTCGAGTAAACCAGTATGTCATCAATGAAGACAATTACGAACCGATCCAAATACGGCCGAAAAACACGGTTCATCAAGTCCATGAATGCCGTCGGGGCATTCGTTAGCCCAAAAGGCATTACAAGAAACTCGAAGTGCCCGTACCGAGTTCTAAAAGTAGTCTTCGGAATGTCCTCCTACTTAATTTTCAATTGGTGGTACCCAGATTTCAAGTCAATCTTGGAGTAAAACTGTAATCCACCCAACTGATCGAATAATTCATCGATCCTCGGCAGTGGGTATTTGTTCTTCACAGTTACCCTATTCAATTGACAGTAGTCAATGCATAACCGAAGAGATCCATCGTGCTTTTTCATAAATAGCACTGGTGCACCCCAAGGTGAAGTACTATTCTGAATATATCCCTTCTCTGCTAGCTCTTTAAGTTACTTTCTCAACTCTTTCATCTCTGCAGGCGCCATCCGATACGGAGGAATAGAGATAGGCGCCGTCCCCGGTATCAAATCAATGTCGAATTTAATCTCCCGATCTGGCGGTAAACCAGGTAAATCCTCATGAAACACATATACGAACTCATCCACTACAGGAATTCCCACACTATCTCTAATTACCTAAGGTTCACCTTCCAAAGCAAGAAGGGAAGAAAAACAGGCTAGATTCCTCTGTCCCCTAACACTGTACTTCAACAGTCGTTCTCCCAGGACTGGATTCATATCTGCCTGATGAGAAATCATTATTCCAGACTTAGTCATCAAAGTCACTCTCCTACGGTAACAATCAACAATTGCACCGTATTCTGACAACCAATCCATTCCGAGGACCATGTCAAACAGACTCATCGGAAGGATAATTAAGTCAGCTCTCATTCGCTCACTCCCAATCGTGATTTCACATGATCTACACACACTCAATACCTCCACACATCCCAGTGGGGAGTTCAAAGTCATTGGGACTTTTAAATTCTCAGACTTCAGTTTCAAAGTCCGAACAAAAGAACTTGATACAAAAGAGTGTGTGACACCAGTATCAAACAACACGTGAGCAAAAGAATGAGAGATTAGAATCATATCCTCAACCACCGCGTTGCTGGTCTGACCTCCCAAACTGCCTCTTGCCAGGGTATAAGCTTGCCCCTGCACTTTCCCTTTCCCTCTATCACCAACATTAGGCCGTTGGGTCGCTGGCCTATACTGTTTCGGCGGAGGTGGTTGTATTGGTCTCGGCGCTTGGGGCCGAAATTGTGTATACTGAGATGGTTGATAAGTTGGTACAGGGGGATATGGCATCTGCTGTGGCTGATATGGTGGCACATACTGTGGTGGCCCCTCATGACTATATGAAGCGTCACTTTGGGCTTATTGAGCCGATGGCCGATTAGGACAATTCCTCCTAATATGGCCCACATGCCCACAATGGTGACACTTGGGCCCATATGGAACACTTCTATCACTCCCTGACGAACTACTGCCACCGCTAATCACTCCCTCACCAGGCTGTCCCTAGTTGCGGTTCTTTCTACCACTCCGCTGCGGCCCACCAGAAGCAGATGGTCTGCCAGAAGCTAAAACTCGCCCAGCTAGTTCTTTGCTTTGGTGATAGGCCATGTTATCCTGCTGCACCCTAGTAGCAGCAGCCACCAAATCCCGAAAATTCTGAATTCTCAAAGCCACCAATGATATCCTCACAGAGTTATTGAGGCCTTTCTCAAACTTAAGACATCTCAGGTGTTCAGATTCCACCAAAGATGGCGCAAACCGGGATAGGTCATTAAACTTGGCCCCATACTCCCTTACAGACATGTCACCTTGCAGCAGAGACATGAATTCCAGCGCTTTTTCATCCCTATAACTCTGAGGGAGGTACTGCTCATTGAACAGTGTCTCAAATTGCTCCCAGGTTAGTCCTACAACATCTATTCTTCTCTTGACCGGTTTCCACCAAGTATTTGCTAAGCCCTCCATCTTGTATACCGCAAATTCCACCTAGTATTCATCTGGGACTCCCATAGTACTTAAGTGCTTGACTATGGAGTCAAACTAAAACTCTGCTTCTTGGGGTCCTCCCTCACTATTAAATGAGGGGATAGGCGCATGCCTAAATTCCCAGAAGTAACCTTACTTCCTATCCTCAACCGGCCGCTCGTTTTGAGCTCTAATGGCCATGCCTTGAAAGGCAGCATACATGGCATCGAGAAATCCCTGATTCTGTTGTGCCGGTTGATTAGCTGGTCTACGGTGATGCACCATTTCCTTTAACTGAAATAAAACTAAACTGTTCAGTGGATTACAGATGTCACACATATATGTACAATCCTGGGGTTTCTACTTAGGGCTCTGATACCACGCTGTCACGCCCCCCTCCCCCCAAACGGGGTGGGTGACGTGGAGCTCGATTAGGGGTTAATAAAGCAGATTCCCAGACGAGCCCTACTTAACTACATTCAAATATAAATAAATTACAGAATCCTGAGCCTTTGACAACACATGGCTCCACCCCACAGGACATACAGTATCGTACATACATGCACATGTAAATAATCATTACAACAAACATCAACCACAGTCTAGTTAATCCAAATATTACATGAGTTTACAGAATTCTCGATTCCATACACTTTTACGTAAGAGAATGAACACAATCCTCACTTGATCGATCCGTAGCACAACTCAGCTACTGTGTAGCAAATGTCCAGCTACTGTGCACCGCTCCTAGAATCTCCTGGGAGCGGTTAACATTTTAAAACATTGAAACGTGAGCGAAAGGCCCAATAGGATATAGTTTGAAATAACTGTATAATTAAATGAATAATAAATGAGCAACGAATAAATAAATGAATAAGTAAATAAAATGAGACATTCAGTTCCGACAGGCAGGCGGAACCTCACATCCTTTTTCTCAAAGGAAATAAAACTGAAAATAGCCGTGTTACAGGCATCAACAAGTAATTAGTACAAATTACTCACCTACCAAGTGCCTCGCCTACCCGGACCGAGTTTCGGGTTCTGCCCCCGAGGATGCACTCTCCGCATCCTATCTAGGCTTACAGCAATATATTCTTACCGGTTCACAAGATCTCTTATCTTAAGAAACCATTCATTTAACATTATGAAATCGTTAATATTATCCCATGAACTATTCAAGCTGTGGGCCCCATGACTGGGCAAGCCATGAGGTTCCATGACTACACAAGCTATGGATTTCATGGACAGGACAAGCCATGGATTCCATGAACTAAACAAGCCATGGTTTTTTTAAAGAGTTTTTCTTTCGCAAACCAACTCTTTTCTTTAAAACATGTTCAAGGCCAAAATCCTTTTTGAAAATCAGGCTCTCAAGGAAAAGGGATAGAAATCCTACCTCGCACTATCAAACTTGTGACTAGCGTTGCCTTTTCCGGCTTCCGCTTCCTCAAGCCCCTTCAGTCTGAATTCTTAGCAATCACTGATGCAAGACAACACTTTAAAATTAATTCTCATTCCTAAAGCAATCCAATCTCAATTAGATACCAAGGTTTTTAATTAGTGTGCCCTAATCCATTTTCATGTTTCAAATTATCATTCAAAGGGTTTTCAATCTCAAAACAAGGATTAAATATGCTAATCCATTTATCTCAAGTCCCCAAATGAAGCTGATTTGGGTTCTCCCCGAAAACAGGGGTCAAAACAACAATTTCAAGCCAAACAGGGTCAGACCCCGTGTCAATCGGTCGACCGGTGACAGAACAGTGGATCACCACCGGTCGACCGGTGGTGTGCAATCCGGTCGACCGGACAGGTCGACCGGTCAGGCCAATGCAATCCGGTTGACCGATTACCATGTGATCCGGTCGACCAGACAGGTCAACCGGTGGAATCAGCTGTGCGAGATATGCTCACGGAAACCAGTCTAAAACCTGCAATCTCAGTCCCAAATCGAAATATTTCAAAGGAAAACCACTAGATCTGGGTTCTAGGTACTAAATCAAGTCTAAAGAACCAAAAATCTCTAATTTCCACCAAGGTTTTATTCAAAATCCATAAAGATTCGTTTCGAACCAAATATAAGTTTTTAAAATTTGAAAACTTGAGATTCAAGAGAGGTCCTTTCTGTAATCTTACCTCGAATCCTTCTCTTGACATTGAAAACTTCCTTAAATCTTTCATTGGTTCGAATCCAGTTTGATTTGAGACAAAAACGGGAGAGAGAGTGTGTGTGTGTGAGAGAACGAGATAGTGAGAGAGAGTGAGGTGCACGAGAAGGAAGGAAAAGAAAATGAAAGAAAAGGGAGAAAAGAAAAAGAAAAAGAAAAGAAAATAGACAGGTACTAACATTTAAAGGAAACAATCCAGAAATGCGTCCATACATACTTCTGGGTTAAAAAAAATTATTGAGAATAATTTAATACCTTGGAACTATTTATATTACACGCTAGAAATATTTATTAATCAAAACTCAATTAATTAAATCAGATTAGGCACATTAATAATCTTAATTACCTTAATTAATCATAATTAATTCTTCAGGGTGTTACACATAACCCCTCCCCACATACATTCCCATCTTAGACAAAACTATATTATCGACTTCAAATACCATCTTAAAGCCGTGCATGCTCAGCATTGTCCCGGATATGAGATTCTTCCGGATGTCAGGCACATAAAGCACGTTGTGGAACTTCACTTCCTTGCCCGAGGTCATCTTCAAGAACACCGTTCCTTGGCCCTTGATCACAGAAGTTGCAAAATTCCCCATGAAAAGCTTCTCTCCAGTTTCCAATGGAACTAGATCAGCAAACTCACCCCGGTCACAGCAAATGTGTCTTGTAGCCCCAATATCGAGCCACCACTCCTTTGGATTGGAGTCAACCAAGTTCACTTCAGAGACCACAGCATACCAGCTGATGTCAGACACTTCTTTGGAAATGGTGTCCACAGCATAGGCCTCCTTATCCTTGTTTCATTTTGGCAGCTTGCAGTCTGTCAATTTGTGCCCAACCTTGTTGCAATTGAAGCACTTCTATTGGAATTTCTTCTTGACAATTCCTCCATTTGGTCCCAACTTGGATCCGGCCTTTTCTTTCTGTTTGGAGCTATCATGCTCCACCATATTTGCCTTAGCAGAGCTTGCGGTTGCATTAGAGAACTTCTTCTCAATCCGCCTATTGTTTTCTTTAATGCGAAGCCTGACAACCAATTGCTCAACGGTCATCTTTTTCCTGTTGTGCATCAGATAGCTCTTGAATTCCTTTCAGGAGGGAGGTAACTTATCAACCAGCACAGCTACTTGAAAGGATTCACTAATAGCCATTCACTCAGCACGTATCTCGTAAATTATCATTTGGAGCTCTTGAACTTGACTAATCACAGTCTTAGAGTCAACCATCTTGTGATTCAGGAATTGGCCTACTAAGAACTTCTTAGCACCCGCGTCCTCAGACTTGTATTTCTGGTCCAATGATTCCCATAATTCCTTAGCTGTTTTCTTTGAGCTATACACGTTATAAAGCCTATCAGCCAAATCGTTCAGCACATAGTTCCGACACAAGAAGTGAGAATGGTTCCATGCATAAACCGCGTGGAATGCTTAAGCATCCACTTCATCCTTTCTAATAGTAGGAGGATCCTCTTTCAAGAATCTCGCAAGATTCAATGTTGTCAGATAAAACAACATTTTTTATTGTCAGCCCACTTAATTTATCAGGCTTTTCATTATGGTTCACAGGAACCGAGACCGGTAAAGACCACGTCGAGGTCAAAGCGGGGGTCGGGACCGAGACAGACGTTTGTCCCACAGGTGACGGCTCAGGTGTCATAGTGTTGCTTCCAGTAGGAACAACCACATTCATGTTATCAATAATTTCTAAAAAAACAAAAAAGTCCAAATTAGTAAGGAAATTGGCAAAAATTTCCTACAATAAAACGTTTTGTTTTTTTTTCTTTTTCCTTTCCTCCTGCAAAGTCCTCCTTTGTATAAATCCGAATCTATTTTAAGATTGTTAGCAATAATATGAATAATACAAAGAAGAACAATAGCTTATAGAATAACAAAATAACGAAATTGTACAACACTAATTCAACCTTTCTACCAAACTCGGAAAACAAAATTGTAAGAATGTCAAGGCACGTGAACCACACTTTCCTTAAAACAAATTCGTTCCCTTCGGCGTGTGCTTGAGGTAACGTTGGACGTCCGTCTCCCAGGATACAATGACAACGACGGTAGCACGAAGCACTTTCAGAACCGTCCGGCGAACTAGAACTGGATCTTCCCTCTATCACCAAAACTGAACTAAACAAAAACACAAGAACTTCGAGACGAGAGAAACCGAGAAGGAGGAAGAGATTTCTGAATGTGTTGTGTATTTTCCTTCAAGTGGAGAACCCTTTATATAGGCCATTGATCAAGAGAGTTACAAAACATAGATTAATGGGAATTGAGCACACATTATTACGGGGCTAATACCACTCAATCTCCCCTGGATGAATCCAGCCACCTTTCTATACCAAGGTTTGGATTTTTGATGATAAAACCGAAGTCATTAAGGTCTCCATAAAGCCTAATTCGGGGTTTCCCTTCATCAAGTCCCATTACTCGCCTTAAGTGCACCATAAAATTCATTTACCACTATTAAGCACGTTAGTAAGTTCGGTTTTGGCTGGTAAAAAATAAAAATTAAATTGCAAAACAAGGCTTGAACGGAGCGGGTTTTTCAGTCCAGCATTCGTGTCCGCAGGTCGCTCGAGAGCACACATTGGGCCCCCAACCCGCAATCTGCACCCTCCTTCCTGCGCGTGAGAGAGCTTTTCTGGTATACATGCTTACATAGGCTTTAAAGTGCAGTCACTTATAAACACCACCATGGCTTCATTCCTAGCCAATGTGGGATTTTACAATTTTCAAACCAACTTAACCATTTCAAGTGGCATTCTTAAAGCATAAATTTCTCATTCACCCGATATCCATTTTGAGCCTATGAATATCCGACTTTGATCTCCTTGCGACGGAGAACGCAAATTCATCGAAACCCATCCCAAAAATCTATTAAGCCCCATTCTAATATGGGCATCAAAATGGGCCTTTACTATGGCTTAACAAGCCATTTTTCTAACAATAGATATATCTATATAATATTCTAGTTAAAAGTTTCTTATTATAGCTTTTGTTTTCCTTTTTTCTTTTGTTCTTCTTAACTGCAAAATACAAAATTTTAAAAAATAATAATAATAATTAAGAAAGTGGAAAATCTTTAATTATATATCGTGTAAATCAAAAAATTTAGAATTAGTTATATTACCTGGTTCTTGAACGTTTTTTGAGTGGGTCTATTACCTTTAGTTCAGAACTTAAATGATAAAATATTACTAAGATATGTATTCAAAATAATAAATGTTGATTTTTATTGATAATTGATATAAATTAGTAAATACAAGAACAAATAAAGTAATAAAAAACTGAAGACAAAAGTGTACAATCCGACCATAGTGTAGGAAAATACTCAAAATTCCCTGTGCGGGAAAGGTGGAAGAATTGAAAGAAAGGGCAAACTCAACAATTCAAATTCAATGGGCAAAATCGGTATTCTACTGTTCTATGTACAGTAAACCATGTCTTTTTTTAGTATATATAATAATGTTTAGAATTGAATTCAAAGTTCTAGATTGCATTATTAGTTCATTGTCGTTACTAAAAGCTCCATTGTTTACTGTTGTATTGGTTTTCGAATGTATGCCACTTTGAGACACATATATCTGTTATTATCGTTTTAATGGCGTCATTTTTCTATGTTTCTTTTGCAAAATGTCGTCGTTTTCAAACGTTGTTCTTTTCTCTCAAATTACTACCATTTTTTAAATAGCTGTCGTTTATAAATGTCATGTTTAATTGCTAGTGTCCTTTTCAATTGTCGGCTCTATTCGCTTTTCAAGTTGTCAAGCTCTGTGGTGTGAAGTAGTGTGAAGTCTAGATCATGGTGGTTTTGGATGTGTTTGGCTACCCAAAAAACTCAAAAAAAAATAACTCGAGTTTTAATTTTATTTAAGTTTATGTTCTTTTAAGTTTGAACTCGAGTTTGAACTCGAATTTGAGACTAAAACTCGAGTTCAAGTGTCTCATTCAACTCGAGTTCAGAAACTCGAACTCAAATTAATGAAAAATATTTTTTCTATTCTTAAAAATGCTATAACTTTTTCGTTTTAATCCTGATTGAAATGATTTTTTTCTATGCGTTGACAACGAAAAGACGAATAAAACCCCACCCATATACTCTATTAAAAATTTTCGTCACCATTGAGTTTTTATTAAAATACTATCTAAATACAAATTTAAGTTTTGACTCACTCAAACACAAACTCAAAAAAAGATTATTATCTCAAACCATAACTCAAATGTACACAACTAAACACAAACTCAAGTCACAACTTCAACTCAAGTTATAACTCAAATTCAACTCAAAAACTACACTCAAGTCACACTCTAAAAGAACATGCCCTTTGTGTACTCACAGAGCAAATTTTGCTTTAGTGATGGGATTTAAAACAATAGCCGTGTTTGAAATTGATCATGTTTTTGTTTTTCACATTTTTTTTTTTAAAAATGAAAACGTTTTCAAAACGATATTTGACGCAATAAAAACAAAAAACGAAAATGAAACGATTTTTTAGTTTAGTGTAAAATGAGAGAAAAATGAAAAATGATTTCTAGTCATTTTTCATTTTTTATTTTCATTTTCTCCTCTCTCGAGCAAAGAGAGAGAAAGAAAGACATTAATGGAATTTTTTACACTGAAAATAATCTCTTGATAAAATTACCAAACACATTTTCAAAAATAATTTCTGTCTGAGATTAAAAATATTTTCATTTTCATTTTTATACAAAAAAATAAAATCATTTTAAAATAAGTTCTAAACGCGTCTAATAACAATGTGTTTAACTTTGTGCGGGTTGTACTCACATAGCATTAATTTTATTTTGGAGATGAAATTCAAAACGATTCAAAACAATAGCATTGTGTTTGACTTTGTGCGGGTTGTACTCACAGAGCATTAATTTTGTTTTGGAGATGGAATTCAAAACAGATTTTGTTTGTATAAGAGGATTTCTTCATTTTAGAAACATACTCACAGAGCATCAATTTCGTTTTGGAGATAGAATTCAAAATGAATTTTGTTTGTAGAAGAGGATTTCTTCATTTTGGGAATGTAGCATTGTGTTTTGGCTATGAAGATTGTGATTTTAGGGCTGAAAGTTTTTATTTTTATTTTTATTTTTTTTTAGTATAATTGGTTCTGAAAGTTTGAGGAAGAAGAAGACATATAAATCTGAGTTCTTTTTTTTTTAAAAAAAGCTTTTTTTAATTATTTAATCATTTTTATAGATTTAGTTAGAATTTAATGGCTTTAGCTAATTGTTAATTGTATGTTACATCATCAAATATGTTAACTTTATAGACAGAAATAGATGAAAAGGACATCTTAATTCATTTTTTATATATCAAGAGATATTTTGAACTGTTTTTAAAAATCATGAAGTATTTTAAAATAAAGTACATATTTTGTGGGAGTATATACAAAATTAATCTTATTTTTTAACCCAACTGAAAGAAACCAGTTTGAGAAAAAACTAAACTCAACAAACATCAAATCCCGAAGCAAACTGTGGTTTTCGGTGTGGGTTGGTTTCCAGGGGGTTAGGTTGGGTTCCGGTTTGGACCTATCAAATTGGGCTAAAAAAGTCTAATGAATGGTATAGATTACTTCCACACAACAAATAATGTTGAGACTAAGCAACATAATAGAAGCTATCAAAAGTAAGGTCTCATTTAGTTGGAAGATTCATTCTCTAATTTGAATCATGGTTCATGGTTCGTTATAATATTTTTTCTTATAAAAAATACACATAAATCAAAAATAATTTTAATCTTATAGTTTTAATCCATAAACCAAACAGGCTCTAACAAATAAGCTATCAAACTAAAAAATAAAAGGGAAATTTTATTGACACCCTTTATTTTATAATGGCATCCCATAATTAGTAAAATGACTAAAAGGAACAACTTAAAAGAAAAGAACAACAAAATCCCGCTTTTTCATTGCTAGAAAAAAAAAAATCCCGCTTCTTCAACACCCACTCCTGATTGTTTATTTTCTGTCTTTTTCTTTTTCGCCCTTACTGTTTATCACTCATTCACACCTCAATTGCTCTATATCTATCGTTCTTGTCGCTGTGAAGGTAATATTTATCAATCTGTTGAAATGGGTTTCCAGCAAAATTACTGAATACATCATTATATATTTATATATATATATATATCTCATATATATATATATATATATTCGTTTGATATTTGAATCTAATTTAAATCACACATTATACATTCGTTTAATATTTATTTATTAGTTTTCTAAATACATCATTTAATCACAACAATTCTATCTTAACATGAATGAATGATAAAAAAAAAAAAGAAAAAAACGATGGAATGAGGGGAAAAAAAACCTTCAAGAGAGATCTTGTGTTGTTTGAGTTTACAATTTTCTCTTTGAAACAAAAGAATTTTGATGTCGATGATTTGAAAAAGCATCCAAGTTAAGTAGGTTGGATCCAAAATCGGTTATTACTAATGATTTTATTTTAAAAAAAAAAAAAAAAGTTTTATGGGGTGTACTTGCAATAAGACAATGTAAAACTATTTAGTATGTGAGGGTATAACTGTAATAAAAATATTATATTCTTTAAATGAGGTGTCTTAATAAAAAAATAGGGTGACAATATAATTTCCCAAAATAAAACTCCAATCCAACATCATAATTTCCAAGTCCAACATACAATTATTTAAAAGCCATTAGCCAAAAAAGAAGTTAAACAAAATATTAATAACTGAAAAACAAAGTTCGGTGTGGGTTGAGTTATTCTGATTGAAAGAAGTCTAACCCACAGGCCACCCAAAAAGTTTGGGTTAGAAATTTAAGGACCCAAAAATATTTCCAGATATAGATGGGTTGTCAATTTTGGTGTGAGTAGTTATACTTACACCTTAAAAATTCATTAATATCCCCACCGATTAGTAATTCTTTAATAAAAATTTAAAAAATTTATCATTTTATAGATATAATTTTTATAATACCTAATTTAACCCTCTCATATCCTCACCTAATTTTAATGTTGATTTAATTTATAAAATAATATAATGTTATTAATATTATATTTTCTTTTTAAAAACCTTGCAACTCCATTATTTACCGTTCATTAAAAAAATAAAAGAATCCATTTATCTTTATTTATGAATTGTGTTTGTCTTACCTCCTCCTCCTCCTCCTCCTCCTCCTTTCAAAACCATAATTTTCATATGCAACAATGTCTTTCACTAAGCGTATGTATGACCGCCTTAACTCAAATGGAAAGAAATCTATATATAATTATACGGATTGTGAATCAACATCTTTTTAGCATTTGTTGGCTCTTTAAGTGACATGCTTTATTTTTTTAAAATTTGATGGAGAAAATTTGTTTATGAAGATGAACTTAGCTTTAACTGGAAATGTGGAGGTATGGTTTTTTTATTCCTTTAAAATTTACTTTCTAATCATAGTTAATGTGGGTGTATATTCTTTTATTTCTTTGAAAAACATACAATTTACATTTATAGTTAATGTGGGAATGTATTAATGGGTTTTAATATAATTTTAATACAATGTATAAAATAGTAATAAACATAAATTATAAATTAGTAGGGGTATTAATACCCCTCCTAAACTCCATCTCATCCAAATTCTTTAGACCAAGCGGTCTTAGGCTCTCACCTTTGTTTTTTAAAAAACCAACTTTATTATTTCTCATCACGCGAAAGAAAAAAACGAATAATGAGATGTTCATTGCCGTAAAGCCGTTATCCATGACTTCATAAATGTTTTTTTTTTTTTTTCTTTGTCCTCTTTTGTCATTTTTCGTTAAGGATGACTTCATGAATCATGAGTTTGGACTTAGGACCATAAAACTGCAATCAATGAAATTGGGAGTTCGTCATTCACATCTACTCTTAACATCATTAAGCAAACAAGTTCCAACAATATGCTATTTTGGCTTATTTTTGTGTTGGTAAAAAATTTCAAATATGCTTGAGAAAATCATTCAGGAAGTTTGGAGATGCTTCGCAGTCTTTGCGTCAATGGAAGCAAACGGAGGAAGAGAGAGAGAGAGAGAGAGAGAGAGAGAGAGAGAGAGAGAGAGAGAGAGAGCAATATTATGCGTTAAAAGGAGGTTTAAGGGAGAGTTATAGGTCTACCAACTGGTGGTTAGGGTTTGAACCCTCTTAAGCAAACAACCACCACCACCACCAGACAATATTCGTTGAATCGTTTCCATTATATTTCATATTAATTCCAATAGTGTTATTTCTTGAGCATCAATATTCTATATAGCGCGTTTTTAGCGTGTTAGCGTATACATTTTTCACACGCGTGAAACTTAGAAACGACTGGCTGAGAAATATTCTCCTTCACAAATTTAAATTTCTAAATAAAAAAAATATTGACAAATATTGCGAATAGAATATTTGTGGTTGGTACGGCTGGAGCTATAACAAATGTCAAATTATTGTTAACAATATATTATTATTCGTTGAGTTGGTGCTGTTGTTCCAATGATAAGGAGGTTGGTTTCTGTTTGGGACTGACTATATTTGTTATCTCTTGGTCTTGGGATTATTGTTGTTTTTCTTTTGTCTCCGTTTTAGTAGGCTTGCGTTTGGCCGACTTTGGAAAACTTTTGTTTTCAGAGACTTCCCGTTTGCTTCCCACTAAAGTACTTGTTGGAGAGGCTTTCAGGTACTTAATATTTCCTTTCATGTACTAATTTTTCCACCTTTGTCTTCTAAGTTTTCCAATTCTAGTTATGATCCTTTTTTACTACAAATTTTTTTATGCTTAATTGAGCTTTCATCTTAGGGCTAATGTGTTCGAAAAATAATTATTCAGTTTCTTTTTCCTTCATCGAGCTTTCATTTTAAAGATGGTTTCTGGGATTCTCAGCTCAATCACTAAATTTGTTGTTTCACTAATTTCTTAGCATAATTGATCATAATTTCATAGCGTGGTAAAATTGATCATATGTTACTTTCTTATCTTCCAAAGTCTTTACAATTTATCATAAAAAAAAAAGTCTTCGTAATTTGGTTCAAGAGTTGTTATTTTAGAATATTTATTCTCTTTAACTCCTTTTTCTTTTGAAAAGAAATTAAAAAAAAAAAAAAAAGTTAATCGAGATCATTTACACATCCTAGTTGTTACTCATGATTTCTGTTACCTTACCATATTATTCCCTGCCAGGAGTGCTATTGTGCCGTTGATCAAGACGGAGATGGACGGCCGTAATAATTAATTACAGGATTCCATTCTAATTCGTGAAGAGCACTACATCAAACTCAAAAACCAGAGGACCAAAGGAATTAAAAAAAAAAAAAAAAAAGGCATGGCTACGTATTTGCCAAATCTAAGCAACAAAAAATGTGATCCCTCATCACAATACATGGATGACCCATTCGTCACATGTCCTAGCGAACCGTCTCTGC
Source organism: Morus notabilis (assembly GCF_000414095.1). Lineage (NCBI taxonomy): Eukaryota > Viridiplantae > Streptophyta > Magnoliopsida > Rosales > Moraceae > Morus > Morus notabilis. The sequence goes on from NW_010367018.1 coordinate 405,829, forward strand.
GCGGGGGTGGCGGCAACGAGATGATGTACTTGAACAGCCATCAAGCAGCCATGATCTTGCCTGGTACTAATTGTCTAAATTCCAATTGCGTTGACTCGGTCGAAAGTCGAAATGAAATGATGTTCATTCCTCCCATAGAACAGAATGTCCATTATCAGGGACAAGGATTATCTCTTAGCCTTGGAAAAGAATTTCAGTACCATTATTCTTCAAACCCAAGTCTCTCTTCTGATCATATGGGTACTTGTGTTTCAAGTTTGGGAAGCAACAACGAAAGCGTTGAGTGCTTCTCAATGGCATCCGGGTTTTGCGGAGGCAAAAAAACAGAGGACTTAGGCAATCCAAATGGAGGTTTTGGTTATCGTTTTGGTAACAATGTTTTGAACTCCAAGTACCTCAAGGCTGCACAGGGATTGCTTGATGAAGTGGTCAATGTCCGAAAGGCTTTGAAGCACAAGTTGCAGGGGAATATCGGGTCATCGGATGGTTTGAAAGAAAATGACGATGGGAAAGCCAATGATCCATCGTCGGATCCTAGTGAAACAAGTGCAAATCCTCCTTGTGAGATATCTCTCACGGAACGACAGGATTTGCAGAATAAGAAGACTAAACTCATGTCCATGTTGGATCAAGTAAGGCTTCTCTCCCTTGGTTTAGACCTTATGCATGTTTTTAATCAGCTATTTTGAATTTCGGTTTTTGGCATGTTTTAATCAGCTTTTGTATACGAATGATGAGCATTGAACAGTAGAAAAATTGTATGCTTTTTGTATGCTACATGTTCATTGAGGTTTTCTTTTTCGTGTATAATGATTACTACTGAAAAGTGGATGCAACATTAATTCTGGTGGATAATATACTGAAAAAAAAGTATTTCCTCTTTTGAGAAATTTTAAGGTGTAACTGGCCTATTTTTCTGTTCCTATATCTTCTGCTTTATCATGTTATTTTTACAAGGCCAATTAACACTTTCTATGCCCATCGTTACAGATTGACAAAAGATACAAGCAATACTATCAGCAAATGCAAATAGTGGTGTCGTTTTTTGACAACTTGGCTGGGCGTGGGGCAGCTGAGGCATACACCGCCCTTGCCCGGAAGACAATATCCCGTCATTTCCGGTGCTTGCGCGACGCGATCAGCGAACAGATTCAAGCAATACAGAGAAGACTTGGGGAACAAGATCACTCAACGAATAGCCAGCCATCAGCAATTCCTCGTCTGCGCTATGTGGACATGAAGCTGAGACAAGAGAGGGGAATCAATCAGCTTTCCGCAATGAGACATGCTTGGAGGCCTCAAAGGGGTCTCCCAGAAAGCTCTGTCACCATCCTTCGTGCGTGGCTCTTTGAGCATTTCCTTCATCCGTACGTTCTTCCCGACTCTTTTACTTTTTTTTTTTTTTTTCCTCCAACTTGTTGAAATCATTGAAGATACACGGCTAATTCTTTTATATGTCTTTTGGTGTTTCATTAGGTACCCAAAAGAATCAGAGAAAGCTATGTTAGCAAAGCAGACTGGATTGACCCCAAAACAGGTTAGAAAAGTTAATTTCACTTTTCCCCCAATCATCCTTGATTTTCATTTTTCAATATGACATATCTGCTGCGTAAATTTAGAAAATTATGTGGAGTACGTTCTACAAGACGCTATAAGTCGTTAATCATGACCCTAAGATTTAATTCAACAATGTATATTATATGGGGCTAGTAATTATGCGAGTATTGTTAGTAAACATCGTCACAGCAAATGTATAAGCGTTGTCTGATTAAAATCTACGATGCGCAAATTGTAATAATTAAGGTCATAGACTGCAAAATAGTTCTTTAGGTGCAAGTGAAAGTAATCACACATCGCTTACCATTGGTAACCCCTTTGTGTTTTTGATTTGGTCAGGTGGCCAACTGGTTTATCAATGCAAGAGTACGGCTGTGGAAGCCCATGGTCGAAGAGATGTACAAAGAAGAATTCAACGATTTGGAGAACAACCCGAACTCGTCACCGGAAAATCCCCACATGATTAAGATTAACAAAGAAACACACGGAATACTTGACGATTCCTCATCACCATATTATTCGGACAACACGAGGACGAGGAAAGAAGAGATAGAGAAGATCAGGAGAAGCAGCAGCAGCAGCTTGTGTGAGGAATACATGAGTAACATCACGGAGTCCGACAATGCAGCGCACAACGTGTTCATGGGCGACGAGGCTCTCCGTACAAACGACCAGAATTCCACGTCGTATGGCGTGGCAGAGGAGGACTTGGGAGGCATCGTAGTCCGCGACTCCCGCCACGTGTCGCTCGCGTTGGAGTTGCGGCACTGTGAAAGTGATGGATTTTCCACGTTGGGTGGTGGGCCCCACAATGATTCTGCTTCTGATTCTGCTGCTGCTTCCGCTTCTCTGGATTATCAAAGCAGGTTCAGCAATCCTCACCTGTTGCATGATTTTGTAGTGTGAGAAAGAAAGCCAAGGAAAAAAAAAAAAAAAAACAGAGAGAGGGAGAGAGATTTTTGGGATATTTATATTTTGATACCTCATATTTTTAGTTTATTTAAAAACTATATCTTTAATTTTTTATCTCATTAAATATATATTTTTAAATTAAATTTAATATACAAATATATACTTTATCTCAATCAATAATGAATTTTAACTTTTAAAATAACTAAACTATTTTTAAGAAAAAAAAAAGCACTAAAACTTTCCAATATTACAACAAATTAAAAATTAATACCACAAAAAGCTCTTTCCATGGTATTTTGCATTTCTTTGAGGTCAAAACCATAAATTTAAAGTTTTTTTCTTTTTTTTATTTTTTATTCAAGAGTATTCTAGATATTTTTAAGGTTAAAATCAAAAGTTGATAGTGGAAAAGTATGTATTTAAAAATTTATATCTAATTTAAAAATATATATTTAATGAGATCAAAAATTAAAGATATAATTTTTAAATAAACTTAAAACACAGAAAGGGTAAATATCCCGAGATTTTTTTCCTTTTTTTCCTCTTTTTACATTAGCCAACTCAACGTTCAGATTGCGAAAACCAAAAAGATAAAAAAGATAAAAAAAAAAAAAAAAAAAAAAAAAGAAAAAAAAAGTAAAAAAAAAAAAAAAAAAAACCAACCCAAGAAATGCTCTGTGCTGTAGCTTTCAGGCATTATCTTTTGCTAACTTTTGTTTTTTTTTTTTTTTTTGATAATTCTTTTGCTAACTTTGTTCATTGGTAAGAGAGCTGAAGAATTGCTGGCCATACACGCAGAGATATCAATATGTAGATTCGCATATGACACCATTTGGTGGAAACTGTAGGCTTATTTGTAAAGTTAGCAATGAATAAACATCCTGTGTAATAAATAGTAGTCGTCTATAATTACTCACTAGTGTGACATCATTGTATCATATGCTGAAATAAATGCGAAATAAGAGTGTGAGTAGTGCATATTTCTTTGTAAGTGAAATTCATGAAGAGTTACAGGGGTTCAAGATAGCCATGTGTAAGATTTGTCTTTTTTCTAAATTTCTTCGAGGGGAAAAAAAAAAAGAAAATAAAAAATATGCAGATTTCTTTCGTTAAGTTTATAGTCATGAGGATGGACATGGATGATAGAACTGGATCAGTATAAGACTTTATCCTTGTTTTATGCCTGAACTGGTATTTTTGGAAAAGATTCCTGCTATCCAAAGAATTTTACAATTTTTGTTGGGATCCAGACATAATCTCATTTTTTCTAGTCATCAAACCTCTAAATACTTCAATTTGAATGTCAAAAGTTTCAGCTTATCTTTTTCGGCTTCGAAAAATCATATTGCTTCAATTTTTTCTCTTTGGATTGAAGAATAACATATTTTACTCGTTAGTATTTAATATTGAGTATGTGAAGTGTATTACCTTAACATTGAGACAATATGTGGGCTGCTTTTTGTAGTGAGGTCGTCGTAGGGGTTGCAAAAGGGCGGAAGTCCCTGGGGACAAAATTTTTAGAACAGATATTTCACTTATATATTGGGAGCGCCAATTTTGAGTATTGTGCGATTTTTTTTGTAATCTTTTATGAAAATAGATGTAGCTTTCATGTTAAATGTAATACCGCTATTAGTGGTATGTATGATTTTTTTTTTTCATGGATTTTATTGTTCTCAATGGCAAAAAAATAAGAACGTTTGATTCTTATTTTTCTGAAGTAAAGGGCGTCTAATTCTTATCATTTCATGCGTTACTCACTATTCATATTTTATTTTGGCCAGTCTCTTGTTTGCCTCCCTTCTTATTTGATGCGTGGTACACAAGCATAACATATTTTATTTCCATATCGTAGAATCGGGAAATTCTGCATTAGGTACGCAAACATACATTGTTATTAGCCGGCAAATGTTTTTGAATCGCCGGTTTCGTTTGATTTCTCTGTATGATTTGACATTAAAAATAAAAAGCACACTCCTAACATGCTTCTTTAATCAAGACAAAATTTTGTGCTATTGTTGCCGTGTATCAGAAGTGCCCACATAAAAACTTCCTGTCTGGTCTTAGTTGTGATGGCTACGCATTTGATGGCCCCAAAAGATGGTGCGATTCTTGTGACACATACATAGAATTGGTGAACAAAACTCGTCAACCAAATATTGAAGCTTGTTTCCTTAGATGGTATATGCTGTAACCAAGAAAATCACCATGCTATATATCATCTGATTGCTGCTTGCTTGGTGTCAGGCTGATTGTTTCGTGGTATATTTGGGTGAATAGGTCCTGTAAGTAGCTGAATATATGACCATATAAATCAGATTCCTTCTACATTTTTCTGTCCTTTTTTCCCCCCCTCCCCTTTTTCCCCTTTTAAACTCATCTTTCTGGGTTCAGAAGTTGTACCACGGTTGTTCAGTAAGGAACTCTTGTTATGTTGCAGCAGCAACAAGATCTACACTACAATGGACCATTTGATTGTCACACCCAAATAACAATAATAACAAATTTTTTTTTTTATTTCTTTCTTCTCTAATGACCAAAAAGTGAGTATTTTGGAGTGGGGAAAGTGGGAATCAAGTGATCATCCCGAAGCAATATTCACGAGACAATTGTTGCAGAAAGTTGCCAATTGAAATTACTGAGATGGGTTCAGAGAAAAAATTGCAGGTTGAAGCAGAACAACTTTAATCTATGAAGGAGGGGAAGGGGTGGGCCTTTTTGGTCTTATTAAACAACAAAGTTACGGAACAGAGAGTGCGACAACTGGAGGAGGCCAAAGGAACAAAGATGGCAATCATTACTAAAGCATCCAAAAAGACCCAACCCAATTTTGTGCCCCAGAAAATCAGTCCCCTCAGCACACCAAACCAAAAAACCAACAACAAAGTAGCTCACATCTCTGTCTCTCTCTCCTCTCTTTCTCTCTCTCTCTCTCTCTCTCTATCTCTATCCCTATTGGCACATAGCACAGTAACCCATTTTTATTTTTCACTTCATTTATCGAAAGATTATGCGTTCGGGGGTGTTCAGTGTCTTTTCAACATCTCTCCTATATCTATGATTGCCAAACCCTAAAGGCCCAAGAAAATGATTTTTTTTTTTAGTGTTAATATTCCCAAGCTGACAGTCCTAGAACTGAGAGTGTGTAAAAGATGACCAACTTTTTTTTTCCTTACCTCTTTTTACAGGTTTTTTACAGCGACCACGGTGAACGGTGAACAGGACAATTTCTCTTTTTAACATGTTGAAAGGGGCCTTCTTTATTTTATGTCTTATTAACTCTTCACCCTGTGAGTGGTGAGAGAGTGAGGATATTTTTTTACACTGTTTTTGAGCTGATTAGTACTTTTGAGTCTCCCAAAGAAATGTGTATAACTGCTGGCACTAAAGCTGGGGGGAGTTTTGTTTTGATGCTTTTGCTTCTTGTAATATTACTATACCCAGTTAGATTTTTTGAAAAAATAAAAATAAAAAAAAATTTGCTGCTTTTTGCGTTTTTACTTGGCCAATTAACTTTGCTTCTTTAAAGAACTAGAAGAAGTCTATGCCTTTAGGATTTGCAGCTTTCTACAGCTTATAGATTTAGACCCTTGAGAGAGATGAAAGGGGGGAAGGGAGGGAGGACTGTTCTTTTGAATTATTATTCAATAAAGTTTCATTATTTGGATTGGCCTCTTGCTGTTTCTTAGTCATTTTACTTTTATGATTTTGCTGATTATGAAAGGACTAAGTGAAATGAGTAGAACAAAAGCAACATAAAAGTTTTCAGTCAATACCTTGTATGAATTTACCATTGAATAATTTACTTTAATGAGTAATCTATTATTGGATCTAATTCATATCTGCAGAACTATAATTTAACCACGCTTTAAAAGAGCAGTTTCTTTTGGCTTTTGATTAGTAGAAAAGGAAATTTAATTACCTCTCTTGGACTTTGTTAATTCTCCTCTGCCAATCAGGGGTTAGAGTTAGTTGGCTAAGTTTGATTAACATGGCAGTTTGTCTTGTTTTCTGCTTTTCCGGTCCTGTCCTTATTACCTCTCTCTTTCCTATGCATTTTGACAAACAACTGAATGAATAAAGGTCTTCCTTTCAGGCTCTCCTCAGAATTCTCTCTCTCTCTCTCTCTCTCTCTCTCTCTCCATTGAATGACTGGAATACTTAATGGGTCAGCTCTATTTTGAGTTCTACAGTTGAAATTCTCAGTTCAAGCAAAAAACTTTAAATTCTCAGACCGTCCACTATGAATAAATTCTGACTTTTTTCCCATCATCACTCTTGATTCTAACTATGAATTATGACTAATACTCTTTAGCCTCTTTTTAGTTCTTCTTGCTTTCACTCTCTTTTGGATCAAGTTTAGTACAGATTTTCCATTTTCCCTCCAGTGTCCAAGGCCTTATCTTGAGATGGCCTTCTACTTTGTCATCCAACTACTACTCATGTCTATAAATCCATTTATGCAAAGAAAGAAACCCAATACTTTTAGCCCTTTTTAAGGCGTGCCTCTTGACCAATTATTGCTTCCAAAAACCATAAATGTGAAATTTTGATCCTTTAGTACTTGTGTTTCACTCTCAGCCTCCTTAGATACTAATTATCAAACTTTTTTTTTCCTGGTTACAAATGGTTTCACAAGACTCTCCCCCACATCCAGACACAAATAATATTCTACACCAATTCCTTATCTCAGACTCAATCACCACCCAAAACCAATTTGAGAACCAACACTTTGATGCTTATGGGTCCTCCACCAACTTCAGAGGCAGCAACAATATCACATTCTCTCCTTGCCCTTCTCAGCTTGGTGTCTTACCAAGCATTCAGTCTTTGGGTGAAAGAATGTCTAGATCAATAGACCTTGTCCAAGCTCCAACGAGAGTGTCGTCGGAATCCGAGATCAGCCACACCAGGCGTTTGATGGACCTTTTAGGAGCAGCAGCAGCAGCAAACGACACCAACCACCAAGCCCAGAGGCTCTCCTTGTCTCTCGGCTCTCAGATGCTCGTTCCTCATGTCCAATATAGACAAAGGTCCTTGAACTCAGATCTCATGAGCCAAAATTACTTGCTTTCCGGAGATCAAGAACCTAGAGAAGAAGCTTGTAGTAATCCTGGCGTGGAAAATGTAGTAAACGACGAGTACCCTTTTCCTGGAAGCTCGCTAGCTTCGTCCTCGGCCTCGTTGAATCGACATTGTTCAACGTTGTATGGAGCGGCATCTCTGTCCAATGCCGTTGGGCAATCGAGATATCTAAAACCAACTCAGTCCCTCTTGGAAGAGATCGTCAACATTGGTGGGAAAGCAGTTGACTTAAGCAATGAGAAATATGTCAGCAAGCTGTTCCGCGGAAGCAGAAGAGGCTCTCTAATCCTTTCTTCCGAACTAAAAGCCGAATTCTGCAGCAGTGGAGCCATGTCTGCCGAGAAACAAGAGTGTCAAATCAAAATCGCAAAGCTCATCTCTTTATTGGAAGAGGTGGGTCTATAAACAACTACATAGCTTTTTGGTTTTTCATGTTGTAAAAGAGTTGAACAACGAAAGTAGATGGCAAGTGCATGATCGAATTGATCTCATTACACAAGGCAGATATTGTATAATTTTTCGGTTTTCCGCAATTTCTTTGGTGTAAACACCCTTGTGTGAACATTTAAAGTGTCGGTTTAATTCGGTTTGACATTTTATAGGTGGAGAGCAGATACGAGAAGTATTACCATCAAATGGAAGAAGTAATGACGGCGTTTGAGATAATAGCAGGACAAGGGTCAGCCAAGTCTTACACGGCTTTGGCTCTTCAAGCCATGTCGAGACACTTTTGCAGCTTAAGGGACGCCATTGTTTCGCGGATAAATATCGAGAAGCGAAAGCTGTTTCAAGACTTGCCCAAGATCAGCGCTGGTCTGTCGCAGCTCAGCCTGTTCGACAGAGAGTCGAGAAATGACAGCAACTATAACAACCGAATCACTCTTCAACAGCTTGGGATGATGCAAAGTCAACGCCAAGCTTGGAGACCAATCAGAGGATTGCCTGAGACCTCCGTCACAATCCTTCGCGCTTGGCTCTTTGAACACTTCCTTCACCCGTAAGAAAAAGGAAAAAAAAAAAAAAAAAAAAAAAAACTCTCAAAAACTGATTATTTATTGTGTGATTATTAATTTAATATTTTTTCTTTTGGGTTGTGTTACAGTTATCCGAATGACTCGGAGAAGCTAATGTTGGCATCACAAACTGGACTCACCAAGAACCAAGTAAATTTATAATTATTTTGTTTTCTGTGTTTTGTGTAGTTTTTTTGTTAAGAGTTGGTCTAAATTATGGTCGTTTTCAGGTTTCAAATTGGTTCATAAATGCCCGGGTGAGACTTTGGAAGCCAATGATTGAAGAGATGTACAAAGAAGAGTTTGGAGATTCTTCAGAAGAATCAAATCCATTGGGTGGTGGTTCCATGACAAGGGAAGGTGTCACGGACCAGGAAGAGGACTGAAGAGAATATTTAGAGGGACAAAGCAAGGCAAGGCATTTGTATGGGTGGTAGTGATTAACTAAATCCGCTTGATGTGGGCTTCTTGTTAAAATTTTATGTAGCAAGTTGAATTATATATATCTGAGTTGTTATGTCAATGCATCCCAAAAAAAAAAAAAAAAAAAAAAAAACACTCGGGATTTTTTTTTTTGGCTAAAGAAAATATCTAGGCAATGGGTTGGTGCAGTAATATTGGAGATTAGCTATTTCATCTGCAATTTTTGTTTTGTTTAAAGTTGTTGTTGCTATTGTTTGTTTTTGGTGTTGGGAACTGTAGGCTTGGCAGGGAATCACAATTTCCTTGCTGAGGTTTGCCGTGGTTTATAACTGCTCTTTGTATCAAACACAATCTTGACAATAACAGAAAAACTGAAGACTTTTTTCAAAAAACAAAAAACAAAAGTGCGCTTAAAATTTTTGCAAAATACCCCATTAAAGGAAACTTTGCAAAATAAAGAGCAGAACGGAAAAGAAATACAAGTGCATTTGCAGTTTTATATATGAAGGCCATATGACATGCGACTCACATGTCGTTTTGTAGTTAACTGAAGCAAATCTAATTTGAGCGACATGTCGTCCTCCTTAAAAGCCAGCAAAAGCTATTTCCAAAAAAAAAAAAAACAAAGGGACTCTCGACAACCCAAAAAAAAGGTCCGGTATGTCGTTTATACGACTAATGGACTTCTAAAATACAAGCGACATGTCTCAAGCAAAAGTGTACTATTTAAAACGACAAGTCGTTAAACGACTACGACATTAGACAAAGTGACATGTCCTTTAAAAACTATATTTGAAAATAAAAATGTTTTTTAAAGGGGAAAAATGCCTTTTTTCGTAGGGGTATTCAAAGAATCCGTTAATTGATTCATCTAATCCCAAAGTTTTAGATTAGATTTCGGATTGAGTCAATCCATGAAAACTGCGAATTCGAAACTATTATATATGTAATTTATATTTATTTATAATATCTTTATTTAAGTTTTTTTTAATTTTCTCAATAAAGATTTGTAATATATATGAAATATTTTCTAATTATTCATATTGAGCAGCCCATATTCCTAGTTCAAATTAACAAATGTGAACGATCAAAATTTTATTTTGAGTTTTACTTAATTTATTTTGTCATTGTTAATCGGGTTGCAATAATTTAAATTTGGTTGAACAATTTTATCTTATGATTATGCTATGTTTATTTGAATTATGAATGTTACAAATTTTGTGTTATGATAAATGATGAAGACTTTTTATGTTATGTTTTATTTTATATGAATGTTTAATAATTTATAATTTTAAATGTCGTAATTTGTATAATCTATAAATTTAATCTGTAAAATTTAATAGGTTTTAAATTGAATTAGATCAAGTGTGAAGAAATTTCGGATCGAACATGAATTCGAAAATTTTGAATCAAATTGCGAATTGAACCCCCCCTTACTTTCTCATGTTCATGCCTCTTTTTCCCCGTGAGCCTATTCCATACTTGACGAACGCAGACTACCACTCGGCACATACTGATTAATTGTAATCAAATTAAATGAACAAATAATAATCTCATATTTGGGCGCTAGCCGTTAAAATAAAGCAAACCAACGTCCACAGGAACGAACCTTACAGTTAAAATCGAAAGCCAGTTTGCCAGTTTCAGCGAGACAGAGTGAAAGCTAATTCTATCATGACCGCATGCTTTTCTTCCTTTCTTCTCCGTCCCTCAATCACAACTACGGAACTGTGTTTTCCATGGCATCCTCCAAACCCTAATCGCAAAATCTATCCCATTATTCTCAGAAAAGACTCAAACTTTTCGCCTAGAATCTTCGCCAGAGTTCTCCAACAAGGTACCGGCGTTGTGTCGCCGGACGAATTTTCTTTGCAGACACCGCCGGTTGAGACCAAGGGAGATGAGAAAAAAGACGCCCATCGGGTTTTCGATGAGTTTGTGGTGGCGGACTCCGAATCCGAAGATAAGGCCCTAAGTTCCTCGACTAGGGCTAAGAAGAAGAGAGAGAGCGAGGACGGATTCAAGAATAGGTTTAAGCTGCGGAATGGGAGGGAGGTTCGTGTCTTTTTGGGTTACGATTTTTATTGTATGATTGATTACCGAGAAAAAGTTGTATCGGGAAAGGAACAAGACGAAATGGGGAAGTGAGGACAGGAATTGAGTGCGATTATGATTGATTTTGAACTTCTTGACTTGAATTCTCAGTGGGAGAGAAGTAAAGCAACATTTTTTCTTTTGTTCAGGTTTTTGAAGAAAGAGCGTATCTTGTTGGTGTTGAGCGCAAGGGCGATACAGAGAACTCGTTTGGTATAGAAGAATCGCTTAAAGAATTGACCCAGTTGGCAGACACTGCTGGACTTATGGTTGTTGGTTCCACATATCAAAAGCAAGTATCTTATATATATATATATATATATATATATATAGACAAACGCACACACACTATAAGCCTACAATAGTGTTTCTTGACTCCAAAATCCAAAAGCTGGCTATGATAGACATGGTAGTATGATCATATACTGCAGATTAGCTTCTCCGAACCCAAGGACATACATTGGATCTGGCAAGGTAGCAGAAATCAAGAGTGCAATTTATGCATTGGGAGTCGAGACTGTAATATTTGATGATGAACTTTCAGCAGGGTAAGGACTAAGGACCAAATGCATCATATAGATATTTTTACCTTCAGCTGGTTCAAATATCTTGGTGATTATTGGTTCTTTGATGTGGGCTTTGATTTAAGAATTACTGAAATTTTTAACTATTCTGGCCGTAATTCTTGTGATCATTTTTGGCGGAAACATGGATCTTTTATGATGACTTCGTCTTAGTTTCTAATATGAATTTCTTAGGAGTATGATAAATCTTAATTACTGATGTTGGTTTTTCTTAACATTTATTTTCTTATTTTTTAAATTTTTTTAAAGACAATTTTTATATGTTACTGTTACAGACAATTGCGCAATTTGGAAAAGACTTTTGGTGGAGATGTGAGAGTTTGTGATCGAACTGCTCTCATCCTAGATATCTTTAACCAGCGGGCAGCAACACATGAAGCAGCTTTGCAGGCAAATTTTTTCCTTATCCTCAAATATGATATTATCCTTTTTAATTGGTCAGAACAAGATATTTGGCATAGTAGAAGTCCCACGTTAAGATTCCGTTCTTCTTTTTAGTCCTCTTCCCTGTTCACTTGATGATAAATGCGAAAAGAATGAATTCTCAACTAGTTTACATCACTACTATGTTTTTTCCAGGTTGCATTAGCACAAATGGAATACCAGTTACCTCGACTAACAAAAATGTGGGCTCATCTTGAACGTCAAGCAGGAGGCAAGGTTAAAGGTATGGGAGAGAAACAAATTGAAGTCGACAAGCGTATCTTACGCACTCAAGTAAGCACCTCTTGTGCTCTTTGTATATAGGATATTTATTTTCCTTGTGTGCACAGTGGATCCTTCCTCTGTTGCTTTATATCAGGAAAGTGTGGTTATTATATTATCTTTTCCTCTAGGAAGCTTATTTTTATTTGCCTCGTTCCACATGAAATTTACTTAAGTTTCTTTTATTGTTAGATTGGCGTTCTGAAGAAGGAACTGGAATCTGTTAGAAAGCATAGAAAGCAGTATAGGAATAGGCGTACTTCTGTACCTGTCCCGGTGGTGTCCTTGGTAAGTGAGTATATAAATTATCTGTTATTGAGACCTCCTATATCTGTTGATGATTGTAGACATCTAATGCTTTGCACAAGACTCTAGGTTGGTTACACAAATGCTGGGAAGAGTACACTTCTAAATCAGTTGACTGGAGCTGGTGTACTTGCTGAGGATAAATTATTTGCAACCCTTGATCCAACTACTAGAAGGGTTCAGGTCAGCCACTCGTATCTGGGGAATCTTCTTTTCACGAAATGATTAGGAGCTATGTATCATCTGAAACATTTAAAGAGAAATAATTGAAGTGAGCTTTGATTTGCTTGCAGTAAAGCGGGGCTCTGGTCATAGTACATAACCTCCCAACTGAAATGCTAGAAATTCTTTTTACTTTTATCACAATTAAAATACGCTGTTGAGCGTTTATTCTAGTGCCTTAAACTAATTTGAGCAATTCCACTTCTAGTTGCGTTGTTGAAATGGGATGTTTGTATCATTTGCTTGCTTTTAGATAAAGAACGGGAAAGAGTTTCTTCTCACGGATACTGTTGGTTTCATTCAAAAGTTACCGACTACGCTGGTGAGATTCTTTTAACTTGTGGAGAACTCTGCCACTATCATTTCACTTTGTCACTGTCGATTGAATTTGTCTCCTCTTGTAGGTTGCTGCTTTCAGAGCAACGTTAGAGGAGATATCAGAATCGTCATTATTGGTGCATGTGGTGGATATCAGGTATGATTTGTAGATCCTTTAAAGAGATCCATTCCAGTTTCCAGATGATAAATTTGTAAATCTTATTAGATTTTGCTATGAATTTCAGTCATCCCTTGGCCCAGCAACAGATAGATGCTGTGAACAAAGTCCTATCGGAGTTGGATGTCTCGTCAATTCCAAGGTTGATGGTCTGGAACAAGGTAGAGGCAATAGTTTTTTCAATGTCTAAGTTACTAATGTGGTAGTAGAAATTGCAGATTTGTTTTTCCTCATTTATATAATGTAAAATAAGTAGATTTAGTCGCTTCACTTAACAAATGCCTGAATTATGATCTGTTGAAATGCCAAACAAAAGAGAGGGAACAAAAAAACGAACAACCTATTGAAATGTACAAGTTTTATTGTATATTGATAATTGAGTCTATTATTAGATTTTTTTTTTTAAATTTTTTATAAAAAGAACAGCCCATTTTTCCTCGTTTATGATTGATGATATGAGTGCTACTATTATAGGTTGATAAGGTTGCCAGCCCCGAAACAGTAAAGTTGGAAGCAAACAAGAGAGATGATGTTGCTTGCATATCTGCTCTAAATGGGGATGGCTTGCTTGATTTCTGTAATGCTGTTCAAGAAAAGTTGAAGGTACATAGCAGTCGTTGATATTTCTAAACAAATTATAAGTGCAGTAGGTGTTGTGCTTAAACAAATTAAAAGGATATTATTTTCCTTTTCCGCTAATATCACATATTATTTTCACAACAGGATTCTATGGTATGGGTTGAAGCCTTGATCCCTTTTGAAAAAGGGGAGCTTTTGAGTACTATACATCAGGTTGGAATGGTAGAGAGAACTGTAAGTGATCACACCGATATCGATTCAATTACTTTTCTTTTCTTTGTTTCTTTTTCTTATTTTCCCTGTTATCGTATTGTCTGTGTGCGCTATATTGTGAACTTCAGATACCTTAAGTCCTTAAGTTGTGTATGAGTGCTTCTTCCTTAAATTGTATTGACATTAGATACCTCAACTTTTTTTAATCTTTGCTGAGCCACGCCTTGGTTTCTCAAATATCTCGCCTTCCCAAAATTTTGTAGGAGTATATGGAGAATGGGACGTTAGTCAAGGCACATGTCCCCCTTCGATTTGCAAGGCTGCTTACACCTATGAGACAAGTTTGTATTACATAGTTGCGATTTTCTTCAAAGACCGCAAGTATAGTGAAAGATTTACTCATTGTTCTTTGATATACAAGTTCCATACTTCGATTTAGCTGGCGAAAGACGTTACTCGTATTGCACTGTAAAAGGGTCTGCGGTTGGGTGTCAGTGTTTATTGTTTGTACATATGTTCTTGTAATATCTCTCTGTTGGGTACTAAACTTAAGTGCCTGAAAAATATGAAGACATTGAAAATTAGTTAGTTTATACTAATCAATCGCTAGAGTTTATCCAATTCATATTGATTTTTTAACTATGTTGTTAACAACAATGCTATGTGTATATAAATGTACAAGGAAAGCGTGAAGTATACTGTGTTTTTTTTTTTTTTTTTTTTAATTGAAGACTGGTGAACAGACGCTGAAATTGGAAACGCGGAGACCTTTTTATATTAATTTCTTAAATTGGCTATAAAAATTATTGAAGATGTTTGGCAATATTTTTATAATATCGTTACTCATCGTTCCTTTTTTTTTTTTTTTCCTGAGATGAGAATTTTCACAGCATATTTTTTTCTTAAATCTTATCAAAACATGACCATATTCTTGAGCTAAAATTGCTATAAGCAAAACTCAGTGAAGCACTCACAACAACTCATTGAAGTTTGGCAGTAACTGTATTTAAAATGATAGATGCTCGTTTAAAATATTGTATGCTACGAAAGGTGCTACTTGCAGTTGGATAAATCATATATACTAGTATTTAAGGAAAAAAAAAAAAAAAAAAAAAAAAACACAAGTGTGAAGCTAAATCATGATTTCTACTCTTGAAATTAAAATGTACCCGAATTTACAAGGAATTTGCATGTGTTTGGTTCCGTCTGCTCGCGCTCAATCTGAACGCAACAGAAGTACATCAACTTCTAAAACTAATCCATTGCAACAGCCAAAGACACAGTCCAACTCAATCATGTGATCATGTCTGAATACCGACACCACCATTTTAAGATTTATAGTAAGTTGAACATATCTTGTTAGCTTAAACCTTGACGTTCTTTATATAGAAAGATTTACCTACTCCTCTAAGCTCTAGCGTCTGTCCCTTATTTTTGTGTTAAATTTAATCTTAGCTTGAGATTTCCTAATACATCAGTTATAAACAGAATAATACAAGTCCCATGCAGTTCATTTCGACTTCATATAGATGCATAAAAACAAGTATGATCCATAGGATGAGGCAAACCAAGGTCCCTAATCCATTTGTTGATAGAGCAAGGACATTAAAGTGTAATATTACAGATACATACAAATCTGTGTTTGGAGCAGGTGATACCAAAAACACTGTTTCTGCCCACACTCTCTGACACATATTCCGAAGTCAAAAAGTCCATAATAGATTACAAATTGACACGGTCTTTAGCCCATGTGAGGTGTTCAAGCGAGGAGTTGGTAGGAGTGGTTGATTTGATACCTTGAGAGCTCTATAAAATTCCACAACCAATTGACCAATCGCTACAAGAGTAGACATTTTCCGCAACTATACTCTAATCAATCTATATGGCTATCTTAAGAGAATTTCTTGGCCTTGTGCTCGTCACTTTCCTCTCATCCACACTCTCCCTAGCTCACCCGGATTTCAACTTTGGGTGGGGCGGACATGGTGGGATAACGGGAGGGTCTTTTGGTCTTTTCCCAGAATTCTATCAATCCTCGTGCCCTCAAGTTGACGACATTGTCATGTCTGTTTTGGAGAAGGCCATTGCAAAGGAGCCGAGAATGGCTGCCTCTTTGCTTAGGCTTCATTTTCATGACTGCTTCGTTCAGGTCTTTTCATATTTATATTCTTTGTTAACATACATTAATATTTGACGTTGTGAAATGAAGATGTTTTGAGTTACGTACTAAACTCTATATATATAACGTGACAAACAGGGTTGTGATGCGTCAGTGCTGTTGGACGACCGTGCAACGATAGCGAGTGAGAAGAGGGCGGGACCAAACAGTAATTCCATCAGAGGATTCGAAGTGATCGATGAGATCAAGGCCAAGTTAGAAGCAGCATGTCCTCACACTGTCTCTTGTGCTGACATTCTTGCTCTTGCTGCTCGTGGCTCCACTGTACTGGTAAAGTAAATAGTGATAAGGCCACGTACGGCTTACACTCTATCTCATATTACATGATGCAAGTACACTAGCCATGATTATATATGTAACATTGTACTATTGGTACTAACATGTTGATCATTAGTTATGTTTGAGTAGTCATCAAACTTCCTTCATTTTTTGTCGTATTGTTTAGAAAAAAAATAAGAAGAATTGGGGTACAAAGAACGCATCTTTAACCGTAAATTCTTCATATTTTGATCAAGTTTCATCAAATTATCATGTAGATACATTTTTTTTTTTAAATATGATTATGATGTGATGTACATGTGATAGTTGAGTTATCGAAAAGGTTACTAATAAAATTCTTATACCTGTGATGTTGTTGATTTTGGTGAAATAGAGCGGTGGACCCAATTGGGTGCTGCCACTAGGGAGGAGGGATTCTAGAAGTGCTAGTCTAAGCGGCGCAAACAACAACATTCCCGCACCAAACTCGACTATCCAAATCCTTGTAACTTTCTTCAAGCGTCAAGGCCTTAATAAAGCGGACCTTGTTGCACTCTCAGGTCAATATTCCATAATCTCATCTTCATACCAACATTTTTTTTTTTTTTTTTTGGTATTATCTAATTCTCAAAAGTTTTCCAAAATTAATATACAGGAGGACATACAATTGGGGTGGCAAGATGTGTGACATTCAAGCAAAGGCTGTACAACCAAAACGGGAACAACCAACCCGATTCAACCCTTGACAGGACCTATTACTATGGTTTGAAATCAGTTTGCCCAAGATCAGGCGGTGACAATAACATCTCTCCTTTGGACTTTGCTTCTCCTGCGAGATTTGACAACACTTACTTCAGGCTCATACTATGGGGAAAAGGGCTTCTCACTTCAGATGAAGTGCTTTGGACAGGAAACGACAGAAAGACCATGGAACTTATCAAGAGCTACGCAGAGAATGAGAGCCTTTTCTTCGACCAATTTGCCAAGTCCATGGTTAAGATGGGGAACATTAGCCCTCTCACTGGATTCAACGGTGAAGTTAGAAAGAATTGTCGCAGAGTTAATTGATGAGGGGCAAAAGGGGGAAAAAAAGATACAAAATTATGTTTCTATATGTTCAAGAATGCTTAGTTTATATATTCTTGTTTTGAAAAAAAAAAAAAAAAGTTTTATAAGTTTATTGTGTGACCTTCGTTTATGATAAGTTCATGTATGCATGTTTGGGAATGGATTAATGAATGAGAGTTCCAGAAGTAACTCGTTGATAAAGCAAAGACTCTTCTTTCTTTTTACCTTTTTTTTGGCGGATATTTCATACTATTTACTATTTCACATATTCTTCTTACTTAACCTCCTCGTAAACTTTATTACAAGACAAAATGTTGACTAACTTCACAATTGTGCTTGACAAAAACCGCAATGTGGAGTGCAGGAGCAACTTTTAGGCCTCTTGCAAGATAAGATTTCAATTGAAAGATTTTTTTATATTAAAAAAAAAAAGTCATTCCAATCAAATAGTAATCATAATACTTTTTCATGAAGACAAGGTTATCCCATGTATCAAACGAGGGCTTAGTTCTTGTCAAACAGTAATTAAGCGGACAGAAACATCATTTTCTTTGCACCTACTTTGTTAATACCTTTTGAGGAATTAACTTTAGTTCTCGTGCACTAAAGACCAAAGTATCTAATTTATATATATTCTTTTCTCTCTTCACGGTTGATGCCTTTCCAGGGACATGTACTCCATCTTAAGTTTCTAAATTCCAACCCACAAAAATTGTTCTTTTCTGCTTGGCTTTGCTTATGTTTCTTTCTCTCTTTATTCTTTTTCCTTGCTTTGCTTTCATAACCCCTCTCTCTCTCTCTCTCTCTCTCTCTCTCTCTCTTTTTAAAAAAAAAAACTTTCTCCTTTCGCTAATTAATTACTAACTTTTCACATCTTGTTCAAATTGTCGTCCAACTGTAACTCAAAAGCAACACCGTATAACAAGTGAGATCCTCCGGTTGAGTCATTGATGGTATTAATATTTTTTTTTTTTTTTGGCTCAAAAAAATAAAAGAAGAGATGATTAGTGTTATTCTGCCTTCATTTTCTCGTCACTTGAAAAATTTCAAAGACACGGCAATGAATATAGAGAACTTGATTGATTCCCACTAGAAACAGAGGCCCGTTTTTCCCAATGCCACCACACACCCTACATCACATGACACATTGTCGGATAAGAGTCTTAAAGTGAGGCTGGGGAGTGTTAGAGTGAACCGCTGCACCAACCCATAGATGTTCGGTAACACTAGGACACTTTAATTTAAAGAGAAAAATGAGAAAATATGCCCCCTTAACTCACATTTTTAATTCTGTATTTTTTATTTAAAATTCCATTCTCTATAAATTGGTATATAATAGGAACAAGTGAGAGCAGGAATTTATAATATTTTAAAAAAGTATAAATCTTACATCCTACGTTGTTCTCATTGTTGGAATAATGCTCTTAGGTATTAACTACACTCCGCTTCAGAATTAAGCTCATTTAATTCCGTTTTAATGATTGGGCTTCGTAATTTAGTCCACGGTCAATTGTAAGCCCAAAATCTTACGGACCAAGTCAACCCCAGTCTGCGTAATGTAGAATCTCTGTATTTAAACATCCAAAAGCTTCTCTTAAGCCCACTCCTACTGGCAGTAACGCCAATCCAACAGTGTCTCACTAACGGTCGGTGAAACTCGAATGCATAGATATCTTCTGTAAAAACGTATCCTGTGTCGAGGAGGCAGGAGGCCGAGATTGGATCTCCGACGCCCTCGTTGCCGTTGCAGATCCGAGAGGAGAAAACCTAGCAATGCCAAAATCACTTCTTAGATTTCGAAAAGCTAAGTAGAAGAAGACGACGAAGAAGAAGAAGTTGGAAGAATGGCTAAGCAAAGTAGTGCTTGGGTGGGGATGCAGAAGAATAGGTGGGCGTTGGTGGTTTTGGCGCTGTTTTCACTTTCGACGGCGATGGTGTTCTTCATGAGAACTGCTTTCGATTCGTGTAGCGCCGGTGCCGGCAATGACTTCGGAGAAGGAAAAGGGAGAGAGGTTGAGGCTAGCTCTGTCGGTCGAGTGCGGAGTGAGGAGCCGAATCCTCTGGGGTTTATGAAATCCAAGCTTGTTCTCTTGGTTTCTCACGAGCTTTCTCTCTCTGGTACTGTTCTCGATCTCAATTTTGCTATTCGCTTTTGTTTTTTTGTGTTTTTGTTTTTTTTTTTTTTTCGTGTGGTTCTTGGAAAAGAATAATAAAAGTGGCCGAAAAAAGAAAAGGAAATTAAAAGTGCTATAATTCTTTGGGGTTTTTTTTTTTTTTTTTTTTTTTTTTGAGCTACTTTTTTTTTTGGTTTTCCTTTTACTTTCTCTTTCGCTTCTTTTTTTTTTTTTTTTTCTTTCCCCTCTCTTTTTAACTTTTTTTCCCCTATTTTTTTTTTCGTAATGAAAAAAAATAAAAAAACAGGAGGGCCATTGTTGCTAATGGAACTGGCGTTTCTGTTGAGAGGAGTTGGTTCGGAGGTTGTTTGGATTACAAACCAGAAACCGGCGGAATCTGACGAGGTGATTCACAGTCTGGAGCGTAAGATGCTCGATCGAGGAGTACAGGTTTATTTTCTTCAAAATTCTTATAAAAATATGACTATTTGCAATTGATTATTATTTAATTTCATGGAAATTTAGAAACTTTTGGGATAATGCTGAGTATGTATTTGGTGAAATTTGGTTGTTTGCCGTTTAGCAAATTTTGACAGATTAAGCTCTGTTTTTGCCAAAGATTGGTCATTACTGTTGCGGAATTTCTTCAATTCAATTGGGTGTTTCCTTTCATTTTTTTGTCCATAAGCAGTAAGCAGCCTTGTAATTTTTAATTTTTGACACTATTAGGTATTCTCTGCAAAGGGTCAAAAGGCTATAGATACAGCTCTTAAAGCGGATTTAGTTGTTCTTAATACTGCGGTTGCTGGGAAATGGCTTGATGGTGTTTTGAAGGAAAATGTTCCTCACGTTCTTCCAAAGGTTTTGTGGTGGATTCATGAAATGCGGGGACATTATTTCAACGTGGAGTATGTTAAGCACCTCCCTTTTGTTGCAGGTGCTATGATTGATTCTCATGCAACTGCTCAATACTGGAAAAACAGGACCCAGGAACGATTAGGGTATGCTTTCGGCATCAATTGTATCATGCTTAATGGGTTATCTTTGTTTCGTTTTTGTGATATATGTGTTTCAATTTGTTCTCTGTAGGATTTCAATGCCTAAAACCTATGTTGTACACCTGGGGAATAGCAAAGAACTTATGGAAGTTGCTGAAGATAGTGTATCCAGAAGGGTTCTCCGAGAGCATATCCGGGAGTCCCTTGGAGTGCGGAGTGACGATCTACTCTTTGCCATCATAAATAGTATGCTTTCCTTGTTAAGATAGTAATCTTTTTTCCTTGGTCAATCTGTATGATTATCTGCCAAAGTTCCTTTCCTTTTTCTGGGGTTTTTTCTCGTCCTGTTTTACTCCGATGCTTCTGACAGTTAAGAGTTAGAGGCTGTTTACTAAGTTCCCATTTTCCATTACAATTCTGTGTTTGTTGAGTTGAATCAAGAAACTAGTTTGTGTTATCTTCTTAGAGTTGTGCAATATTAGTCTGTTTCGGTGTTATTTCCTTGTATTCCTCACAATGCTCAGATTGTGTATACTGTCACCCGGAAATGGAATCTCTGGCAGTACTAGTGGTGTGGGTGTTGAATACCGGTGAACTTTCATCTTTATTTCTTAGAGTTTCACTCCTTTTTCCTTTCATCTTACTTTCCTCTTAGGCATTGGTGAAGAGAGGAGGGTACATCCCCTGCTGAGATAACAGAGAAGTTCTAAAATTACTTTTTACCTTCTTAGAATCAATTTTTTTTTTCCTCTTCAAAGCACATCCTTTATCTATTATTGATATTTTTTAACATTTGCAAGTTGTTCAACCCTTTTTTCCGTTCATGAGCTATGAGCAATGCATATTTCATTTGCCATTAAGAAGGCAGGTTTGCTGGCTTTTGATCTCTTCATAAATCTCACCATCTGATTATAATATTTCTGAGCACCGTGCATCTTCTAAATTGCAGGTGTTTCACGTGGAAAAGGACAGGATCTATTTCTCCGTGCCTTCCATGAAAGTCTGCAAGTCATCCAAGAAAAGAAATTGCAGGTTCCATCTATGCACGCTGTGGTGGTGGGAAGCGACATGAATGTTCAGACAAAGTTTGAAACAGAGCTGCGTAAATTTGTATTAGAGAAGAAAATTCAGGATAGAGTTCATTTTGTGAATAAAACCCTGACTGTAGCTCCTTATCTGGCGGCCATTGATGTTCTTGTTCAGAACTCTCAGGTACTACTTCTAATTATGTTTGGCAATTATCCCGCTACTTAAGCTGCATCAAGATATGTTCCATAACTTCCATTTTTCTATTATTCCCTCCCTTCCATTCTTTGGCATTTAGAAATTTTTATGACTTTTCGTGAGTGAACTTTTGGATTATGACTTTCTTTTTGTGTGTAGGCCCGGGGAGAGTGTTTTGGAAGAATAACTATTGAAGCAATGGGTTTTCAGCTACCTGTATTGGTATGTCGCTTGCAACAGGGTTTTTCTTTCCTAATGCGTCATCCACTAATGCATACATCTAATTCATTTGGCTTTGATGATTGAGCAAAAAACATTGTTGCTGCCACTTATCTCTGCCTTTTTGGTTGACACAAGTATAACCCATGCATGAGCAGGACGGCCAGAGAAATGAGGCATCTCAAGTTGGTTCTAATTTATCTTCTTCTTGATGTAGGACCGGTAGAATAGAAGAATAAATATAGAATTTAGAGAGAGAACAGAATCAATAAGAAGAAACGGAACAAAGATAGAGAAGAATAATCAAGAGAGAGATAGAAATTCAAGAAAAACAAGAACCCAAAAGGGAGAAACCAATAATCTCAATATCATTAATCATCAAAAGCCTTAATAAAAATAACAATCACTAATCTACTTATAGAGAATGAAATCCTAATCCAATTCTAAAAAGGCGATAAATATAAAAAAAATTTAAAAAATAAAAAGATAAACATAATCCTAAAATCAAATTTAAATATTAAAATAATCCTAATCTAATTTGTCATCACTTCTTCTTCTTTTTATTTTATTTTATTTTTTTATTTTTTTATTTTTTTGTAAAGAAAGATGAGGGCTAATGATATCAACAGAAATGGCCCTTCATTTGAAGATTTTGTCGTTAAAAGTGTGTGCAGTTTGGTTTTTTGCTTTCGCCCGTTGATATTCGTATCTTTACTAATTGGGTTTACTTTTTCAACTAGTTTAAAACTGCTATTCATTTTTCCCCCCTTGCGTTTGACAATATTGCAGGGGACAGCAGCTGGAGGAACCATGGAGATTGTATTAAATGGCACGACGGGCTTCTTACATCCCGTCGGTAAAGAAAGCGTGACACCACTTGCCAATAACATAGTGAAATTGGCTACGCATGTCGAGAGAAGGATGACAATGGGCAAACAAGGATATGAGAGGGTAAAGGAGAGGTTTTTGGAACACCACATGGCTCATAGAATTGCTTTGGTTTTGAAAGAAGTTTTGGCCAGGGCAAAGAGCAGCAACAATTCTTAACTCTCAGCCGCACTTCACAACGGATGGTATGTGAGAAGGCAGTTCAAAGCCTAATTTTTTTTTTTTTTTTTTTTTTTTACCATAGAAAACAAGTAATTTGGTAAATATAAAGGGGGTTCATGATATACAAGTCATTTCACTCGGTTTAAACGGTGCATTGTAATATGGTGATGAGATTCAAAGAATCAAGTCATTCCTGTCGGTCCAAAGTACGCATTGTAAAATTTGTTTAAATAGAGGGAGATAATTGATTCGGTCTTTGGGGGACAGACGATTTCTTTCAGTGTTCAGCTCTTTCTTACGAAGAGAATTTTCCCTTCCTTTTGATATATAACGGCCAAGAAGTATCCATGGGCGTGTACGCTTTGTAATGTGAGGCTGTGAGCATACTTTTCTCTATTTTCATCTGAATCCTTTGTATTATCAGTGGGATTTTATTTTTATTTTTTCAAAAAAAGACCAAGGAACTGCCCGCAAAGAACTTACTTTGTTTGATGGCTTACCTTGTTGAGCGGTTAACTGAACCTGTTCCGGTGGAACCAAATCAATCGCCAACTCTTAGGATTCGTTGGTAAGGGGGTTCAAATTGAACCTTGTGAGTTTGAATAGGTTTTGTGGGGTTCAAACCTTGAGAATTCAAAGGGTATTTGAGTTTAGAAATTCTTTTATTTCTTAAATCTTGAGTTCTGAAATGTCATATTAAGGGTTCAAATCTCTTCTTACTTTCTGCAAAACAAATACAGATTTGGACTTGAATTTGAGTTCAAACCCCTCTTAACTATTCTTGATGGATTCAGAATCATTCTTGATTTACGTATATTTTTTGTGAGAAAAAATACTATAATGAGTTACGAATTATGACACAAATCCTTACAAAATGCACCGTAAATGACCCCTTAAACTAAAGATATGAACCCATACCACACTTCTCTAAACTAAGGGTCATTACCTATCTAGTTATAGAGAGGATCAAAGCGTCGAAGTCTTTGACTCAAAATAAAAAATATAAATATTTTAGCTAAAAAAAGTAAGAAATATCAATAGATGTTCATTTCTCTCACGAATTTGAACCACATAAAAATTTTGGCTTTTTTGCATGGGACATTTCTTAACTTCTTGTGATTAATAATCTGGTCTTTAAACCCTTTTTTTTTTTTTTTTTGCAATTGATTTCTTAACATTTGAAATTCTTTGTAATTGAGGTTTAATTAAAAACGAACGGAAGACGTTTAGTAAAGAGATTTATACTATGATTTGAATCATAGTTCATGATTTATTATAGTATTTTTTTTTAACAAAAAATACATATAAATTAAAAATAATTTTAATTTTATAATTCTAATTCATAAATCAAACGTCGTATGGATTTGATCACGGGACAAGCACGTGACTTTTCTTTAAGGGTATTATATGGTCATTTCATTGAAGAAATGAACCCTTCTTCGAGAAAAAAAAAAGAAAAAAAAAAGGTTCTCTTCCCCTCTCTGACTCTCTCTTTGATGAACAAAACAAACGTAGGGAAATGAAAAAAACAGAAAACAAAACAAAAATAAGAATCCTAGCCCACGCCGTTCTTCACGCTCTCTTACTCTCTCTCTCTCTCCGATTAATCTGGGTTTTGCAATCGCCGTCCACGCCCTCGCGCTCCGAACTCCCACCCACACCGAACCCAGCCGCCAATCGTCGCCTCCCAGCTCGTCTTCGCCGCCCTCGCGCTCGTCTTCGCCGTTCAGAAAGGTGGGTTTTTCTTTTCCCTCTTCAATCTAACTTAGAGAATTTTTAGTTTTATTTGTTTTTGTTATTAGGTTTTTTCTTTATTCTGATTTATCCAAGTGTTTGGAAAATAAATTGATGAATCTGGGTGTGTTTTTGGGATGAGAATTATGAGCTTCTGGGATGAGGTAATTTCCAACTGGGATGAGGATTATGAGCTTCTGGGATGAATCTCGGTAAGCAAGCTTTTTCTATTGTCAATTGATAGTTTTGTTAAGCAAAATTGATTTAAACTTCAGTTATCAAGTTTCGGATCTGATGTTGAGCACTTGAGCTTTGTGGTGGAGGTTTTCTTCGCGAGCAATGATGAAAATATCGGTATTGTTGAAAATATCAGAATTTCAGTTTTATGGAAATAGAGAGAAAATATCGTTGGTGGAAATATTGAAAAAACTTACAAAAATTAGTAAAATTTAGATTACAACATATTTTTAATAATTTTTTTGAGAGCATAAACATTAAAAAGATACGTAAATAAACAAGTTTTATGCAAAACAAAATTATATATATTACGGGTTTGTTCTTTTAGAGTTTAACTTGAGTATAATTCTTAAGTTAAATTTGAGTTATAACTTGAGTTGAACTTGTAACTTGAATTTGTGTTTGGTTGTGTACATTTGAGTTATGGTTTGAGATAATAATTTTTTTGAGTTTGTGTTTGAGTGAGTCAAAACGTGAATTTGTATTTAGATAGTATTTTAATACAAACTCAATGCTGATGAAAAATTTTAATAAGGTATATGGGTCGGGTTTTATTCGTCTTTTCGTTGTCAACGCATAGAAAAAAAATCATCTCAATTAAAATTAAAACGAAAAAGTTATAGCATTTTTAAGAATAGAAAAAATATTGTTCATTAATTTGAGTTCGAGTTTCTAAACTCGAGTTGAAGGGGAAACTTGAACTCGAGTTTTAGTCATAAACTCGAGTTTGAACTCGAGTTTAAACTTAAAAGAACATGAACTCAAATAAAGTTGTAACTCGAATTATTTTTTTTTGAGTTTTTCACTCAAAAGAACAAGCCCTACATTTCTTAATACTAAAAGGAAGTTGAGTTTCAAACGTGGTTAGGATCCCAGTTTGATTCAAATAATATTGGTATTATGACATGTTATTTGAATAATATCGAACATAGTTATGAAATGTCATATGTAGATTTGTTGATCCCTTTCCACTGTATTTTTATGAATTGAAAATTGTGAATTCTCCCAATCGTTTATCTGAGATGATGGTGGTATGTTCGGATGAGGATAATTAAAAATTTCATATCCATTATAGTTTATAGAATTATGATTATATGGATAATGAACTTTAGGAGTCTCATTAGAAGAGTTGTAATAATTGAAACTCAAATTTATCGATTGTAAACTCATAAAAAGATTATCTTCATCAGATGTTTGCATTCTTGACATTTCTAACTCTCTCCTTACTAGATGACAAAAGAAATAATGCAAAAAAAAATTGATATTATAAAGCAAATTTAAACAAGAAAGCAAAAAATTAAAAATTAAAAATTTATGTTCTCAGAAAGTTCTCGATATTCTGTCCCAATTACATTGTATGCAAACTAATATGGACATTTCTTTGATTGAGCTTGATGGAAAACTGGCTGTGAGGAACTCCTCTGGCCAAGGTGAGGAGTGGGGTCATCCCTGTGGAATAAATCCAATAAATGGAAACCTGGCTGTGTCGCAAGGTCTAACGACCGCTCTGAATGGAGCTTGCTTTCAAAAAAGTCACGGGGCGTACTATAGATTTAAACAAACGTAATCAATCCCAGACCCAACAGGGCAACGTTTTTTCCTTCCCTCAAACCAACAACTCCCGTTTTTCCCAAGTCTGAAGATAGATATGAATCCTTCGCCTCAGATGAGCGGATTATCTCATTTTTCCGCTTTTGGGCTATGTGTCTTTTCCCTTTCCCAGAGATGTGTGTGATCAAAGCCTTTCGGGCGGAATAAGATATTACACCGGATTCAGGTATGGTAAACTGATATTTTTGATATTTTCTTAATATTTCGAAGATATTGATATTATGGTGAAAAAAAATAGGAACCTTAAAAATCCAAAATTTCCACCGAAATTTCGGAAATTTCAGCAAAATTTTTGTCCATGTGTGTGAGAGAGTTTCTGGGTTTTTTTGTATTGAAGAAGATGAAGTTCTTGTATTGTTTCTAGGTTTTATGTTACTAACCCTCATATTTTTGTTTCTGGGTTTTTTTGTATTGAAGAAGATGAAGTTCTTGTTCTTCTTTTTTTTTTTTAATCTTTAATTACGTTTTTAAGGTTAATTTTTAAAGTTGATTTAACTCAAGATCTCAGTTTTTCTTAATTAAAATATAAATTGAGTTCAATTTGTATTGGTTTTAAAATTAATAATCAAATTTGAGTTGGAATGGAATAAAATGACCATTGGGCCCTTTTTTATTATGCATGTGCTGCTCACGTGTGACAAATCTGCCACAATTTGATGACCGTTTTCAATTGGGCCCGAATTGCATAGGATTTATAATGTTAAGGAGTTGATTGCAAAAAAAAAGGGACCAAATTGCCAATCTCAAAAATTTTAGGGGGTCTCATGCAAAAAAGCCTAAAAATTTGTTTACTACAAATTTTTTTCTCAAAAAAAAATTCTAACTTATGATCCAAATGGCACTCTAATTTTAGGAAAATGATGTCAACAAAGGGTCTTAAAAAAAAGAAAAGAGTATTATACAATACCTATAGAAGGTCGAAGTTTACTGTTTTTGAACATTAATTTTCTTTTTTGCCTTTTATTTTTCTTTTTTTATAATATAAACAGTAATTTTTAGGGCTTTATAAAAATAACTCAATAGAAAAATTTTATTAATAAAATAATTTTTTAAAAATTTTTATTTATAAAATGATCATTTTTATAAAGAATGATTAGGTGAAGGTATTCTAGCGTATTTCTCAATCGGCGGCTATTATATGTTTTTTTCCTTTTCTTCTCTCCGAAACACGTTGCTCTCTGAAATTTTCCTTCTCTTTCGATCTTCTGTTTATTCTCTCCTCGCGGTTCTTCTCTTCTCTCCCACGCAGTTGTCGGTTTGGCTTTTGGATTTTTTTCTCGATGTTGTTCTTCTCCGTGCCTGAAATTTTTTTCCTCCTCTCTCTTCCCGCGGTTCTTCTCACCTCTCCGAAATAGTTGTCGCTTCAGCTTCTGGATTTTTCTTTGTCTTTCGGTCTTCTGTTTGCCTTTTGGATGTTGTTTTTCTGCATTTCTTTGGCTTCTGGTTTTTTCTTTTTCTTTTTCTTTGGGTCTTATGTTTTTTTCTCGGTTTTGTTTTTCTCCATTTCTGAAAAAAAATTTCCTCTTTCTCTTCTTCCGGTGTGTTGTGGAGTTGATCTGCCGTAATCTTCAAAGTTTTTTTTGTTTTTTCACTATTGGTTTTCTATTTTCCTATCGTTTTTATGCTTTCCTGATATTTTTCCTCTTCTTACAGTCGTGTTTTAGGGTTTCGTCTTATGTTTTTTTTAATAGGCCTTTCGGTCCTTTTGTTTTTATGTTTTCTTTTCGATCTTTTTCTTTTTCTTGCAGTTGCCTTCTCTCTGGAATAGTTGTTGCTTTGGCTTTTGGATTTTTCTTTTTGTCTTTTGGTCTTCTATTTGCTTTCTCGATGTTTTTTTTTTGCATTTCTTTGGTTTCTGGTTTTTTCTTTTTCTTTGGGTCTTATGCTTCTTTTCTCGGTTTTGTTTTTCTCCATTCCTGAATTTTTTTTCCCTTCTCTCTTCTTCTGGTGTGTTGTGGAGCTTATTTGCCTTAATTTGCAAAGTTTTTGATTTTTTACTCTTGATTTTCTCTTTTCCTTTCGTTTTTTTTTTTTTGTAATTTGGGATTTTATTTTATGACTAATCCTTTTTTTTTTTTTACAGGGACTCTTGCAATTTGTTTGGGTTTTGGTTTTGTAAGCGCGTCGGCCGTTCAAATTTTTATGTTTTGGACGTTTTTACGATGATAAGGTAAGAAAAAATTAAATGTCTGCATTTTTATTTTTTTCTTTGATGGGCTAAATTTGTTAATTTTATTTGTCGGGATAAAGATCTAGCTGTTTGCTTTTTTTCCTATTATGATCTTTGTTCGCAACGTTATTAATCGATACACACTGATCTTTTTCGTATTCTATTTGTTTGTAAAATAATCAGTTTGTTTTTAATGTGGTTTTGACTGTGGTATTGTGTTTATATTTTCCTTGGACACGTGTTTTTGTTCTGCTGTAATTCTTTATAATACGTATCTTATTTTTACTGTCTGTTGATTATTGGTTCCGTTTTCGTTTGGTTTTCATGCTCCGTGACACCTATTGTTAGTGAATGATTATACCAGTTCAGGTTTGTTTTCAGCTGTTCTTATCTGATAATAAGGAGAAATTTGTTTTTTCTGTATATAAATAATGTGTTCTACTGTGTTGTTGCAATTTGTCATCTTGTTTCTCTTTTCATTCTTCAACTATAATAATCTACTATTTTCTACATTCTCTGTTTTCCTGCTCTTTACAGATTTTATTGATATTAGACTTCTATTAGTATCTTTATTGTTTTGTGGATCTTGCGTTCATCTGTCTGCACTGGTTAGTTTTGGATATTGAGTTGTTCCGTTTGCTTCTCTCTGTTTTGGAGTTTTAGTTGTTTTGCTTTGTCTACTCTGTCCATTCTCCTTCGATTGAGGTATTTATTTCTTAATTTGTACATGTTTTTATTTTCTTTATAGTATTTTGGTTTTAAATATGTGAGTATAATAACATACCAATCTTTATATTATTTGTTCTCCTGTTCAGTGATCAGTTTGTTTTTTTTACAGTTTTGTTGTTCTCTGGTGATGCTGATGTATTTTTCTTTTATTGTTACCATGTAATGGGTAACTCTTAATGATGATTTAGCATTGTTTGGATTATTTGGGATTTATGCTATTGTTTTTTTTATTCTTCAACATATATTTTTCTTTAGTTAATGTCATATAGGAGGTCGAAATATATTGTTCTTTGAACATTAAACTGTTTTTTTTTTTTTTTTTTTGCCCTTTCTCTTCTTTTTCTTTATTTTTCGTGTGAATTCCCCGTGTTTTGGACTTCAGCTGGCTATTATGTTTTTTTTTCCTTTTTCTCCTCTTCGAAACACCTCGATCTTTATTTTTTTCCTTTTCTTTTCCCGTGTTTGTGAATCAACAAGGACCATCTTGCCATCCTAAAGCGCTCATAGTATCATTATGAATATATAAACGAAAGCTGTGAAAGCCTAATACAGATTTTTTGGGATTTACATTATTATGTCGTTCTTCTCCAACTTTTTCTTCATGTTCTCCCTATGGTGGCCTATCTCTTTTGTCTCTCAATTTCTTATTGTGATGTTCGGGGGCTTAACATTTTCAGTCTCTTTTCTTCTCTCATTTTGTCCTCCTTCTATTCTTCATTGATTTCTCTTCTGATTTCTTACTCTTTCTAAATCCAGAAACTTCCTTCTATTCTTCATTTTCTTCATTGATTTCTCTTCTGATTTCTTACTCTTTCTAAATCCAGAAACTGGTCTAATTATCCTGTTCTATTCTTTCGTCAGTTTTTTTTACCTCTCACTTTATCTTTTTTTTTTGTCATCTTTTGTTTTCTGCATTTCACCACAGTTTTCCTTCTTTGGTAGTTTGTGTAGATCCTTTAATAATTTTGTTGGCAGCCAAAGACGTTGTTGAGTCACATTATAGTTACTTATGATATATATTGTTAGCGATAGAAGAAAGATACCTGAATTTAATTTTTTATATGTGATTATTTTATCCACATACTTAATTGTTTAATTTTTCTGTTTCTATAACTTTTTTCCATTATTCATTTGATTGAAGAGTGTGAAGATCGCCTTCTTGAATATGTACCGACAAAAATTATGTATCTGATGTATTTATTAAAGTAAATGTAATGTAACTAAAGATCTCTTGCTCAGTGACTTTGAGAGTTTTGTTGTTCGAAGGTGATGATGATGATGTATTTTTCTTTTATTATTGCCATGTATTGGGTAACTCTTAATGATGATTTAGCAATTTTTGATGTTATCCGGATTATTTGAGATTTATGCTATTGTCTTTTTATTCTTTAACATATATTTTTCTTTAGGGCCCGTTTAGTTCGCTGATTCGAGTTGAGATGTGACTTTATATGAGAGCTTTTTACTGTAGTAAAAAAAGTTAGATGTGACTGTTTTTTAGAGCTTTTTACTGTAACAAAACTCGAATTCTAAACTTGAATCGGTAAAATAAACGGGGCGTTAGTTAATGTCATGTAATATTGATTTGGTAGTTTTTGATGTTGTCCAAATTTCTTGGGATTTCTATTGTTATGTTCTTCTCCAACTTTTTCTTCATGTTCTCCTATGGTGGCCCATCCCAGGCTCATGTTCAGGAGCCTAACATTTTCAGGATTTCTTCTTCTCTCATTTTGTCTTATTTTTTCTCTTTGATTTGTTACTTTTTCTAAATCCGAAAACTGATGTAATTATCCTGTTTTATTCTTTAGTCTGTTTTTTTTACCTATGTCTCACTATATTTTTTTTTCTCCTTTTGTTTTTGGCATTTCACTACAATTTTCTTTCTTTGTAGTTTGTGTAAATCCTTTAATAATTTAGTTGGCAATCAAAGACATTATTGAGTCACATTATAATTATTTATGATATATGTTGTTAGCGATATAAGAAAGATATACCTGAACCTAATTTTTTATATATGATTATTTTATTTACATACTTAATTGTTTAATTTTTCTGTTTCTATAACTTTTTTCTGTTACTCATTCGATTGAAGAGTGAAGATCGTCTTCTCAATATGCACCAACGAAAATTATGTATCTAATGTATTTAAAGACTGATGTTCTTTTTTTTTTTAAGAATATTTATCAGTGTGTATTCGTTGAGTGATAAACAATTTTATTGTATTTGGATTAATTGTAGCATTTGGCGTTTTGTTCAAGATTGTATTCTTGAACAAAAAAAAAGGAAAATTCCTGTACGATTGACTTTTTGTTAGTGCAAATTTTCTTCCAATACAAAAGTGAGTGTGAACGTCAAAGATAAACTTTTAATATTTTATTTGCATTTTACGTATAATTTAGTTATATCTTTAATATATTGCTTTATAAAGATGATATATGAAAAGTAATTGTTTATTTAAATCGTTAGAAAAATAACATAATATGTTTTTGTAAAATGAAATATAACTTTAGATGGTTGAATTTAGATACATTTCTTTCAATCTGTTTTCATAAATTTTATAAATCAACCTTTCATGATTTAACATAACGTTAGATAAAAAATAAATGAATATCGATCACTATGGTTTAGTTGAACTGTATACACAAGCATAAAAATCTTATACGCAATATTTTAATTAAATGTAACCTAAAAATTTACAATACTGTTTTTAATATCAGATAATACACAATATGATCTTCTAACCTCAATGGATATAGGAATTTTAATTATTAGGGATATTGGTGAGTATGAAAAAGGCAATGATATTATTATATATAGTCATATATAGTCAAGAGCGGAGAATTTTAAAGAATTAATAAACTTCATCCATCTTATATAACGATACAATATTCCTTATTATT
This sequence comes from Morus notabilis, assembly GCF_000414095.1. Taxonomy (NCBI): domain Eukaryota; kingdom Viridiplantae; phylum Streptophyta; class Magnoliopsida; order Rosales; family Moraceae; genus Morus; species Morus notabilis. Next base: position 438,509 of record NW_010367018.1, read on the forward strand.
TTCTTATGGTGAGGATGGATATAGAATTGATATCAAATGTAACCCAAATTTTACAAGAATAGAATTACGTATGAATCGAATTTTCATCAGATTATTTTATGTTTTTCAATTACAATAATGTTTACATGAAGGGAATACTTTATTTGAAAGTGGAAGACTTTTCCAACAATATATTATTGATGCCTATGTTGCTGTTGAAGAAGATCGGTTAGATTACGTTAGACAAAATCAAAATACTTTAAGATCTGAAATCTATAAAGGTATTCAAGATGTTATAACTTGAGGTGATACTGATGCACATGCAATTGGAAAGAGAATTATTTTACCATCATCTCATACTGGAAGTCCAATATATATGATTCAAGAATTATCAAGTCGCAATGGTAATATGTAGACATCACGGAAATCCTGATATATTTTTAACATTTACATGCAATCTTAAATGGCCAGAAATTACAAGAGCTTTAATTTCAGGATGAAAGACCAAATATCATAAGCAGAGTATTCAAAATATAATTAGATCATTTAGTGAAGACAATAAAATCAAGAAATATTTTTGGACCCATAATAGCAGGTAGGCTATTCTATTCTTTCATAAAACTTTGTACTTTATATTTTTACTAAAAAAAATAACATTTTAAAAAATTTTGTCATCATTTTTTTCTCTCTTATTTTTCCTATTATTGTAGATTTGTATGTGATCGAATTTCAAAAGCGTGGTCTTCCACATTGTTACATGTTATTCTAGCTAGATACTAAATGCAAATGTCGAGATCCTATACAAATAGATAAAATTATTTCAGTAGAACTTTCAAATCCAAAAAATGACCCATTAGGCTACAAAATTATTACTTATTATATGATACATGGACCATGTAGATATACAAAAATAAATGCTTGATGTATGAAAACCTCAATATGTTTAAAAAAAATCCCTAAACGATACAAAAATGAAACAAATATAGAATATAATGGTTTTGTTACTTATCGACGTAGAAATACTACTTTTAGTACTATTAAAGAAGGAATTCAACTTGATAACTCTATATAATCATACTCTATATATGAAATATCAAGCTCACATAAATGTTGAAATATGTTCCCAATATATGCTTATTGATTAAAGCCCAAAAGTGATGTTCACAAGCGGTCGATTGTAGCACAGAAGGGCGGTCGTATCCACATAGAGATAACAAAATAACAAGAAAGATTAACAGAATAAGAGCGTTAAAGAAAAATAAATAACAAGTGAATTAAAGAAAAAGAAGAGTTTTTTAGATTTTGTTGCAAATAAAGAGAAGATAAGATTTGTGTGGAAGAAATTCAGTAATAAAAACAGTAAAGTGTCGAGAATCCCTAATGTTTCGTTCACCAATTCAAGTTTTGATTCACAAAATAAAATAATCGAATAAATTAAATCTCCATGTTGACTCCGAAAATATTATTATTACAAGTTATCCAAAATCGATAATATATCAATTTGACAATATTACAGTAAAAGACAATTTATAAAATAATTTGAATAATAAAACAATGTGTGACAAAATTACATAAGAAAAGCGTGACTGATTTTATATAAAAATTGACGCACAATATTTTGAAAAGTAAAAGAAAAATATATGAGATTTAATTCATTCAAATGTTAAAGTTTACAGCACAAGGAATCAAATGCCCGAATTAGGTCACTCAACAAAAGTTCATCTCTAACCTCACCAAAAGAACTCTAGCCTAGCTTGCAAAACATTCTCACAAGTTCTAGAGAGAAAATATGAGACTGACAGCAAGACGACAGAAAACTGAATATTCAAAGCTCCTTAAAACCTTAGGCGAACCCCCTTATTTATAGTGTTTAGAGGTTGCTTGTCAAATAAGGAAACAAACAATAAAAATAAAAAATTACAAAGAAAAAGGAAACAAAATAAAATTACACATAAGTTAGGAGAAATCATATATTTAATTTGGGGAAGGAATCCGGTAATTTGCTCTGATTTTTGGGGAAGAATTCCATATTCAGCACCAAGGGGACACGTGTCACAACGCAATTGGAAGGATGGAGTCAATTCACCACGTGTCGCGCTCGGAGTGGTTGTGCTGGCGCGGTCAGAGTGGAGGTGATGCTGGCCGACAGATGGGGTCCCACTGAGACACGTGGCGCATACAGAATGGGCAGTCGGCTGGCACTGAGCAGGCGCGGGACGCACAAGAGCTTGGTTTGGAACGCGCTGGAGATCACACGTGCATGGGACGTGCTTCTTGCGAGTCCTTCGTGTAGGTGACACACGCGAATTGGAGTGGGGAATGCAGGAAAGGTGGGGCCCACGCAGAAATCAGCTTAGCTGAAGGAAGGCGTGGCTCTCTCTGATTGGCTCGGCTTATGTGGCTCGGATTGGTTGAAAATATGGCTTTCATGGCTTTTCTTGCGTAGTTTCTCACACTGCTTTTTATATGTAAATAATTAAGCAAAAACTAGACAAATTCCAATTAAAAATATTATGAATAAAAATAATGGAATTATTTAATTAAAGCTTAAATATTTTAATATTTTATAAATCAAAAGTAGTATTTATGGTGCATTTTCATGCACTAATCACCTATCAAATATTTATTTATATATTTAACAAAAGGACCATATAGAATAAGAGTTGTTATCGAAAATAATAGCATTATGGAAAATGTTAAAGAAAAAAATTATAGAGAAATTATGAAATAAAAACATATCTTAATTGTCGATATATTACCCTTATAAAGCACTCTAGAGATTATTCGAATATTCAATACATCATAGAAATTCAGCTATTCAACGACTTTCTATTCATTTACCAAATATGCAAAACATTACATTTAATAAAAATCAACAATTAGAAAATATAATTCATCAACCACAACAAAAAAACAACTCTAACCGAATGAATGGAAATTAATAAAATAAATAAAGAAGCTCGATAACTCACTTATATAGAATTTTCAACAAAATGGGTTTGGAAATATAAAGATAAGATTTGGACACAACGATAGAATGGACATACTATAGGAAGACTTTATCATATTCCTCATGACTCTGGTGAATTGTTTTATTTAAAATTATTATTAAATCATCAAAGAGGTGCAACAAGTTTTGAATCAATTCGAACAATTAATAATATCATTTATCCAACATATCAAAAAGCCTGTGGATTACGACTATTATGAGATGATAAAGAATGGAATAAATCAATAGAAGAAGCATCCTTTTCATCAACATCTACTCAAATGCATCAACATTTTATTATTATACTATTATTTTTGTAATGTATCTGATCCAATAAAATTTTTAGAAAAACATTAGAAATTAATGTGTGACGATATTATATATAAATTAAAAAATTTATTCAATTCAAAATTTAAAATTCTGTCAACATTTTATTATTATACTATTATTTTTGTAATGTATCTGATCCAATAAAATTTTTAGAAAAACATTAGAAATTAATGTGTGATGATATTATATATAAATTAAAAAATTTATTCAATTCAAAATTTAAAATTCTTGAAAATGAATTATATAACTTTGTATTATATGAATTAGAAAAATTACTAAATTAAATTCTTCTTCTTTGTCACTTTATACTCTACCACTTCCAACTGGATCATTAACTGAAGATTTAGATAATAAAATCTTAAGCGAAGAACTTAATTATGATAAAAATAAATTAAAAGAAGAAAATATTAACTTGGTTCGTAATTTAAATAATGAACAATATTAGATCTATACTCAAATTTTAAACTCACCGGAAAATAAACGTGATAACTTATTTTTCATATACGGATACGAAGGAACAGGAAAGACATATTTATAGAATGCACTTATTAGGAAAATGAAATCAAACAGTGAAATAGTATTATTTGTAGCATCGTCTCGAATAGCATCATTGTTATTACCAAAACATCGTATTACACATTCAAGATTTCGTAGACCTCTTTTAGTTGACAAATTTTCAACGTGTCAAATTAAAAAAAAATACTCAGTTAGCAAAATTTATAGAAAAAACTACCTTAATAATATGGGATGAAGCACCAATGAATAATAAGCATTGCTCTGAAGCCTTAGATAAAAAAATGCAAAATCTTAGAAATAATTTTATTTGTCCTTTCGGAGGAATGATAGTTGTATTAGGCAGTGATTTTAGATAGATTTTACCTATTATTCCAGGAGGTAGAAAGGAAAACATTATTGATACAAGTATAAAAAATTCTTATCTTTAGACACATTTTCATATACTTACTTTAACGTAAAATATGAGATTAAAAAGCCCCAATACCTCTTTTGATGAACAAGCAGAAATTGCTAAATTTTCTAAATGGATACTAAGTATCGAAAATGGAACAATTGATGGAATAAAAGATCCAGAAAATAAAGATGCAATCTGGATTAATATACGTGAAAAATATTAATACAATACGATATTAATCCCATTAAACGTATTTCAAATACAATATATGATAATTTCAATAACAATTTCAACAATATTAACTATATAAGAAATCGTGCAATTGTTACACCTAGAAATAAAAGCACCGATGAAATAAATGAATACTTATTATCTTTAATACCTACAAAGGAAAAAATTTATTATAGTTATGATACAATTCTTTCTTCTTCTAGAAATCTTGATGAATTAAATCTATTATATCTTCCTGAATTTTTACAGACACTAAATTTAAATGGTTTGTCCCCACATGAATTAAAGCTAATAATTAAAATTCCTATTATGTTATTACGAAATCTTAATCAATCAATGGGTTTATACAATGGTACTAGATTAATAATTACACAATTAACATATAGAATTATCGAAGGTGAAATTATTAATTCTGTTGATACAAATAACAAAGTCTATATACCTAGAATAAAAATGAATATAATTGAATCCAAATGGCCATTTATATTAAAAAGATTACAATTTCTTGTAAAAATATGTTATACAATGATAATAAATAAAAGTTAAAGTCAATCATTAAAAAAAGTTTGTATATACTTAGAAAATGAAATTTTTTCTCACGGTCAATTATATATAGCTTTATCTAGAGTAACATCACCAAAAGGTCTAAATATTTTAATATATAAATCAATCAACAAATATTCAAATCATATAAAAAATTGTATACAAAGAGATATTACAAAACATGAATACATTTCCTCGTTATTACATTTTAAATAAACATTCTTATACTACAATATTTTTTTCGACTTATATAGTATTAACTTTTATATTTCTAATATCCTTTTTTTAGCTATACAAAATGTTCACTCCAATACGAATACTGAAACCTAGTAAAATATATTTGACCATTCGTGCGCGAACATGTCGACTATGGAGAAATATAGATTACAATAGTGGACAACTGATAAGCTTTGATATATTGTTAGTCGACGAAGAGGTAATGTAATATATTTTCTTTATATATTATATAAATATAGTTATAAAAATAAATATTTATAAATATTTATATTATTTAATATACAACTAATAACAATATAATTTATACTTCTTACAGCAGGAAGTAGTGCATGCCGTTATTCGATCAAGATTTGCAAACTATATAAGTCAAACTATTAAAGAAGGCGACATATATGAAAGTACTAATTTTTTCATCGATACCAACAAGCCAAAGTATAAAATCGTTCCTCACATAGCAATATTACGAATCGCTTGAGCAACAATTTTTAAACGTATTGATGAAGATATGCCAGCAATATCTCGAGAGAAGTTCAATTTCGTAGAATTTGATCAGCTCTCACAAAAAATTGATGTCAATGATGTACTTTCAGGTTACTTTAACTTTATATTTATAATCTTAATTTCAATATTTATTATTTTATAGTAACTAAAACTAAATGATTATAAATTTATTATTCTTATTAGATGTCATTGGTTGATTAATATGTTTCCATGGTGTTGAGGAATCGGCTATTGGCGAAAGAATAGTGAAAAGAAGAAGTTTCACTATTCAAAATATAAGGTAAGTGTAATATTAACCAATTTTAAATTAATAAATTTAAATGTTTCAAAATCTTTCTATAATCAATATTTTATTATACATTGTTCGACATAGAGAAAAAAGTCTCAATATAACACTCTGGGGATAGGCTGCAGAGCTCTTCGATGAAAACGCGGTGCAAACAATGACGGAACTAGTTATTATAGCATTTACATCTATGGCCGCAAAACAAGGTTAATATTCACATTACAATTAATTATTACAGTTTCCTATATAAGTAACTATACATTTTCATTTATTATAGGAGGACTTTATCTAGCAAATACATATGGTACTTTTTATTATTTAGATATAGAAATTACTGAAACAAGAATAATAAAAAAGAGGTATAATAAAAAATAATAAATTTTTTATTATTCTTATTTATGTTTTTTTTTAATTTTTCCTTCTTTAACATATTTATATAAATGTATAAATTATTTTTCTACAGATTCCGTCATTCGATTCAAACTCTAGAATATATCGCCGCATTAACAAAACCTACAATATCGTTAGAAGAACAAAAAAATTTAAATCGTATAACAATTGTAGAAATACGAGCACTAGACCCATTTCAAAATCAGGTAAAACTCTTTCCAATATAACTTATTTAATTACTTATTGATATAAAATTAATTATAAAATTCCTTTTTCTATTCTACCGAAAACAAAATACACAATAAGAGCAACTATTACCGAACTCGATGCATACCAAGAATGGTTCTACTATGCATGTACGCAGTGTTACAAACAAGTAAAAGAATCAGGAACATCTTAGTGGTGTGACACAAATGGATATTTATCCACAATGCCGCTTACTTGGTAATAACATTTTTTATTTTTTTTAAATTTATAGTACAACAAATTTTAATCCTTATAAACAGGTACAAAGTCAACGTGCGCATTGAAGATAACACGAGAAGAATGAATTCAATCATGTTCGGCAAAACAGTTCAATCACTCATAAATAAAACTTGCTCTACACTCACTTACGAGGAAGGATACACTGATCGTTATACGATTCCTCCCATCCTAGATCAAATTAGAGGAATGTCAAAAATATTTATTATACAGTTTTGTAGTTAAGGTGCTTTCATCGACATGGTCATTTTAGGAACTTTCAACGATGATGAACCTCTGTTGTGCTTGCCTCCAACAACATCAACATCTTCAAGAGCAACCCCGTCAGTTTCAGAACCACTTACAATAATGAATATGAAACCAGAGTAAACTACTATTCCATATTTTATCTTTTTTATTTTTTTAATGTTAATAAAACATTATTTATAATGTAATAATATTTATTATTATTACAGTCATCACCATCAACCTCTTTCAACACAACTTGAGTCCACTTCTTCCATCAGTTCTTCAAAAAAAATGAAAACCAATTAGGTAATACTATACATTACATATTAAAATTATTATTTCATTAAATATAAACAAATTTATTATTATTCATTATAATTAATTAATAACTAATTTCTCTTATTTTACAAATTTCTTTATTGCAGTTCAGAGAAAATAAGGAAAAAAAGTAGAGACAAATAAATATGTATATATTGCTTGCAAACTGAACTCTTATCACGTACCATATTTTGTTCCATTTTCATAAAATATTTAACAACATAATCATCATTTTGTAACTACTTATTACATTTTTTACTCTAAATTTATTATTAAATAGATAAATATACATCCGTGCAATAGCACGGATAATACACTAGTTTAAACTAATATAGGTTGAGGAAACTTACTCATTTACTACCAATTTATTCAGATTGGCAGGCAATCAAAGAAAGAACCATAAGATCCATGAAGGGGACTATGAGATCAAACGAAAAATTAGTTAGGTTAGATGGGAAAAATAGTAATTTAATAGTCGAATCCACAAATAAATATGAATTTTTTTTTTTTTGAGAAAAATGATTTTTCAAATGAAAAAAAAAAAAAAAAAGAAATGATATCAGTTGAATTAATTGAAATTTTTTATTGTTAAAAGATAAATGTTTTTTCATGTTTCCACATCAAATTATTCCACTTAAAATTAAAAAAATTATTACAAGCTTAGGTCTGGTCATACATTTTAAACGACGTCGTTTGTATTTCTAGCCTTTATTTTTTTTTCTTTTTTAAAATATTTAAATGTTAGAAAGTATATATTGACACGGGGCAGTGTTGATGGAGGAAAGCTAGCCGGTCCCGAGAAGAACATCGGAGGCATATTTTTGTTTACTTGCTTCTCACGATATCTGGATTCAGGAGAAAGAAGTTCCAACTATGAGCGACGGAGAAGATGCCGTACGACGTCGTAATGCGGTCACGGAATACCGCAAGAAACTCCTCCAGCACAAAGAGCTCGAGTCCCGAGTTCGATCCGGTCTGTGTCGCCATACCTCAACCCTAAAACTTCTGTCTTTGGCTCTTTGCAACAAGATTTGATTTTCATTACTCTCCATCTGCGATTGCTAGGGTTTTGGAATTTAATCAAATTGGCGCTGAAGCCTCCGTTGTTTATTTTCAGTTATTTTTCTTGAATGTTATGACTTAGGGTTTTCGCTATTTTGTTTAGTTCGTCTGATTTTGCAAAATTAGGTTTTTGGAAGGTGTATCAGAAAACTATGAGTTTTGGATGCATAAAAATTTGTGTTCTTTGGAGTTTAAGGTTGTTTTTTGTGACTGAATTTTTTAACAGGAAGCTATTTATTTTTCGGAATGTTTTGAGTTTGAAAATGTTAAGAATTTGTGGTTGTCCGCGAATGTTTAATTCATAAATCTTGCTAATATGTTATTTGTGTTTCATTGGTGAGTAATGTAAGTGCTGAAATTGCTTATTTTCAGTGAGAGAGAATTTAAGGGCTTCGAAGAAAGAGTTCAACAAAACAGAAGATGATTTGAAGTCCCTTCAAAGTGTTGGGCAGATAATTGGAGAAGTTCTCAGGCCTCTTGACAACGAACGCTGTAATTTTGCTTTTAGAGTTTTCCTATACCTGTGCTGAAATTGTCATTGCTGATTTATGCTTATCCGAGTTGTCCAAACTGTAATTGCTTGTGTAATTTCATTTTCAGTGATTGTGAAAGCAAGCAGTGGGCCAAGGTACGTAGTTGGCTGCCGTAGCAAAGTGGACAAGGAAAAACTGACTGCTGGAACAAGAGTGGTTCTTGACATGACAACACTCACAATCATGCGAGCCCTTCCTCGTGAAGTAAGTTCCGATTTATTATCCACATGCTACAAGCTAGAAGAAAAAACAACATTTTAGGTGAAGACGATTCACACTGTAAAGATTGTGTTCATCTAGGACTATCAATTTGAGTTGCAATTTTGATGTAAACTGATGCCTAGTAATTGTTTTTGAATCTAATTTGAGTTGACAGGTTGATCCAGTTGTTTATAATATGCTTCACGAAGATCCTGGTAATGTTAGTTATTCAGCTGTGGGTGGTCTGTCTGATCAGATAAGAGAATTGAGGGAGTCTATTGAGTTACCTCTCATGAATCCTGAACTCTTCCTCAGAGTTGGAATCAAACCGCCTAAGGTTCTTTTCTTCTATCTTAGAATATTGGACCTTTTTTCTTAACTATTGGAGGAGTAGAGGTGTGGTTTATGTGGTTTACATGCGTGTTCTTATAATTTGTATTATCCCTGTTCGACGGTAAAAGTTTTGACAGATAGACCCTCTTCCTTTTTTTTTTTTTTTTTTTTTTTTTTTTTTTTTTTTTCAAATTTGCAAGTTTTGCTCTAAAATGTAGACGTTCATTTTTCATCACATGTAGGTTGTTTCAAGTGCTATAATTGATAAGTATATTGGAGAAAGTGCAAGGTTGATTCGTGAAATGTTTGGATATGCCCGTGATCACCAGGTAAGATGGTTATCTATTTTTATAGCTTTCTTTTCCTATGTTTTGCAACCTATTTCAGAATTTAACTTCCAATATTTTGCTTCTCTTTCTGTAAAGCCCTGCATTATATTTATGGATGAGATTGATGCCATTGGTGGGCGTCGATTTAGTGAGGGAACAAGTGCTGATCGTGAGATTCAAAGAACATTGATGGAGTTACTTAATCAGCTTGACGGATTTGATCAGCTGGGAAAGGTATTTCTTTGTTCAAAACTGTAACTAAAGGGACACCACAATGTGCTTCCACACAGTCGCGTGGACACACACACAAACACTTGGATAGTCTCTTGTATGGTACCTTGTTGCATAGATTTTCTATGGATGAGGATCTTGTTGGTTATTTCACTGTCAACGTTGTTGTATATCCTTTAAGAGAAGCTAGAATTAGTGATATTGGTGATGCCTGCTTTCGTCCAAAGATATAAATAACTTGTTAGACTAGATCTACTTCTAAATGGATACGCTTTCTCTCTGTTTTGGTACAGGTTAAAATGATAATGGCTACAAATAGGCCAGATGTTCTTGATCCTGCTCTTCTCCGTCCAGGCCGCCTGGATAGGAAAATAGAGATTCCGTTGCCAAATGAGCAATCAAGAATGGAAATTCTCAAGATTCATGCCGTTGGAATTGCCAAACACGGCGAGATCGATTATGAAGCTGTGGTAAAGCTTGCCGAGGTATGTATCCATTTTATGTCGCCGCCTATTTATTTTCACACGATCACATGTTTTACATATTTGCTATATGGTTGCCATAGGGCTTTAATGGGGCTGATCTCCGAAATGTTTGCACTGAGGCTGGAATGTCAGCAATCCGTGCAGAGCGTGACTATGTCATCCATGAGGATTTCATGAAGGTACGGCGTTTCCCTTGTGTAGCAATAGAAGATTTTTTTGAATCATTGAGAAATTATGACTCCTGGATAAAAAGGCGTTATTCCTTTATGCGCGACTAATCAACTAGTATGTAATCTTTTACAAGATCTAAAAATAGCTTCGTTTTCATGTATTGTAATTAACAGGCTGTTCGGAAACTAAATGAAGCAAAGAAACTTGAATCGAGTGCGCACTACAATGCAGATTTCGGAAAAGACTAATGTTGTTCCCTGTTTAGTGCTATTGATGTTTGGGAAGCACATTTCCGTTATATACTCAACGGAATGTTACTTTAGGTACTTGGATGGAATGGATTACTTGAGCTGTCAGTTATTTTACGGATTTGTATTCCATCGCTTACAACTATTTGTATTCTTAGCAGTATTTGCAAACATATAACGTGCGTTTAGAACTGTTTTTTTTTTGGCAGTTTTTGAAAATGTTTATGCACATCTTTTGAGGCACAAAAACGAAAACGGTCTGCAAATCGCGTTTATTTAGTAAATGTTTTAAAAATGAAAACGAAAATAAAAAATAATGAGAATAGTTTTTGTGAACGAAGTAAAAATCAATTTAAAGTTGTTTTCCATTTTATTTTCTACTAGTTATTAACAATGTTATCTTAAATAATTATTATTAATTACTAATTATGTAAGATATTAATTAATAATTAATAAATAGATATGATTAATAACTAATAAATAGAAAGTAATTACTTAATTATTAATTTATTATTATTAAATATGTGATTTATTAATAAAATAATAAATAATAAATAGTAATTAATTATTTAGTTAAAGATTAATTGCCAAAAAATTGATTATATAATATATTAATAATAGGTTATTTAGTAAATAACTAATTATTAATATATCAATTATAATCTATTAATTAAAAAATAGTTGATAAAAAACAATAATTACTCAATGAATAATTAATATTAAATTATAATTATTAATTATGTAATATAATAATCAATACTAATTAATAATTGATAATAAGCAATTAATAATTACTTAAATGATAATTACTAAAAATTGATCATTTAATATATCAAATAATAGAGTATTAAATAAATATTAGTAACTAATTAACTAATTATTTGATAATGTGACTAAAAGTTAATTATTTAATTAGTAAATAAAATATTTATATATTAATTATTTTTTACACTAATTAATTATTTATAAACTATTAAATAATTACTTATAATCAATTATTAATTACTATCTTTTAATTATTTAACATACTAATTTATTATATATAGTTAATTACTAATATACTCATTAATAATATATATATATATTATATTATTAATGTAA